>NC_056733.1:73129172-73239172 GCF_019279795.1 Protopterus annectens | reverse complement strand
GTGTGAGAGAGAGAGAGAGAGCGAGTGACTGTGTGTGAGAGAGAGAGAGAGGAGCTGAGTGACTGTGTGTGTGAGAGAGAGAGAGTGACTGTGTGTGAGAGAGAGAGCGAGTGACCGTGTGAGTGACCGTGTGTGTGAGAGAGAGCGAGTGACCGTGTGTGTGTGACAGAGAGAGCGCGGGTGACCGTGTGTGTGAGAGAGAGAGAGCGCGGGCGACCGTGTGTGTGAGAGAGAGAGAGAGAGAGAGAGAGCGCGGGCGACCGTGTGTGAGAGAGAGAGCGCGGGCGACCGTGTGTGTGAGAGAGAGAGAGAGAGCGCGGGCGACCGTGTGTGTGAGAGAGAGAGAGAGAGAGCGCGGGCGACCGTGTGTGTGAGAGAGAGAGAGAGAGAGAGAGCGCGGGCGACCGTGTGTGAGAGAGAGAGAGAGCGCGGGCGACCGTGTGTGAGAGAGAGAGAGAGAGAGGGTGACCGGTGTGTGAAGAGAGAGAGCGAGAGAGAGAGGCTGGGGTGACCGTTAGTACAGAGAGAGCTGGTGACCAGGTGCATAGGAGAGAGAGCGCGGGTGACCGTGTGTGCGACAGAGAGAGCGCGGGTGACCGTGTGTGCGACAGAGAGAGCGCGGGTGACCGGCAGGTGTGAGAGAGAGGAGAGAGAGAGCTGGGTGACCGTGGTGAGAGAGAGAGAGCGGGCTGGGCTAACGTGGTGTGTGAGAGAGAGAGAGAGAGAGCGGGCGGTGTGACCGTGTGCAGAGAGAGAGAGAGGGTGACCGTGGTGGTGAGAGAGAGAGAGAGCTTGCACCGGTGTGTGAGAGAGAGAGCAGAGAGAGAGCTGGGTGACTGCAGGCATAGAGAGAGAGCTGGGGTGACCGTGGTGCGACAGAGAGAGAGGGTGACTGTGTGACAGAGAGAGCTGGGGTGACCGTGTAGAGAGAGAGAGAGCTGGGGTGACTGTGCGACAGAGAGAGCTGGGTGACTGTGTGACAGAGAGAGAGAGCGCTGGGCACTGTGTGCTGACAGAGAGCGCGGGTGACCGTGTGTGTGTGACAGAGAGAGCGCGGGGGTGACCGTGTGTGCGACAGAGAGAGCGCGGGGGTGACCGTGTGTGCGACAGAGAGAGCGCGGGGGTGACCGTGTGTGCGACAGAGAGAGCGCGGGGGTGACTGTGTGCGACAGAGAGAGCGCGGGGGTGACTGTGTGCGACAGAGAGAGCGCGGGTGACAGAGAGAGAGAGAGTGACAGAGAGAGCGAGTGACAGAGAGAGAGCGAGTGACAGAGAGAGAGTGAGTGACTGTGTGAGGGAGAGAGAGAGAGAGAGTGAGAGTGAGAGACTGTGTGTGAGGGAGGGAGAGAGTGGGAGTGAGTGACTGTGTGAGGGAGGGAGAGAGAGAGAGTGAGCGACTGCATGAGAGACAGTGTGAGAGTGAAAGAGAGATATAGTGACTGTATGTGTGTGTCTGTGTGTGTGACAGAGAAAGAGTGACTGTGGCTGTGTGTATCAGTGAAAGAGAGAGAGACAGTAACTGTGAGAGTGAAAGAGAGATATAGTGACTGTATGTGTGTGTGACAGAGAAAGAGTGACTGTGGCTGTGTGTATCAGTGAAAGAGAGAGAGACAGTAACTGTGTGTGTGTGTGTGTGTGTGTGTGTGAGAGACAGACAGAGATTGTGTGTGTGAGAGAGACAGTGAGAGAGAGACAGTGAGTAACTGTGTGTGACAGAGAGAAGACCGACTGTGTGTGTAAGAGACAGAGTGACTAAATGTGTGTGTGTGTGTGTGTGTGTGTGTGTGTGTGTGTGTGTGTGTGTGTGACAGAGAGAGATAAACTGTGTGTGAGAGAGACAAAGTGTTTGTGTGTGAGGGTGAAAGAGATATAGTGACTGTGTGTGCGTGTGTGTGTCAGAGAGAGAGCGAGAGAAAGATACTGACTGTGAGACAGAGAGTGACTGTGTGTGTGTGTGTGTGTGTGTGTGTGTGTGTGTGTGTGTGTGTGTGTGTGTGAGAGAGAGAGAGAGTGATCGAGCAACACTGTGTGAGAGAGTGTGAGAAAGGGAGAGGGGTGACTGCGTGAGAGCAAGCACAAGTGCAAGCAAGTGTGTATGGGAGTGAGCACGTAAGTGCGAGTACTATAGTCAGAGGAAGTGTGTGTGTGTGTGTGTGTGTGTGTGTGTGTGTGTGTGTGTGTGAGACAGTGGAAGTATACGTGTGTGTGTGCATGATAATCTTCACAGATGGTTTCAATTATGTGCCTTCGAACTCATTATATGCAGATAGCAGTAACAGCACCACCAGGTACACACAGAATCTATCTTCTACTAGTTTGTCAGACAGTACATTGGGCTAAGATAGTACACTTTACCTGAACTACACACTATTAACCTGAGCTTAATTCCCACAATCACCACTTGTGTAAGCTGCTTACATAAAAAAGGGTACATGTTCAGAAGTTACACAGTTGCATGATGAGGTTGGTACTGCCACCCATATTTTTTTCCATTTTTCCACTCTCCCACTTACTTCTGAAGCAGTCAGTTATTCTGCTGCTAATCATAAAATATGGTACCCTATGCCATCTGTCCACTATTCCCAAGCAGTATTTTCTTGCATCCAGCCTGGAGTTAATGGTCTTTATATAAAGATCAGGACTACTCCTGCTCCCCATGTCCTCCTTTAGCTCTATTCCCTCACACTTCTATTTATTTTATGGTTTTAGAATATAGCTCACATTTTACAGTACTAACTTTCAGCATTTCCTCAAAGCCCGTGCCCTTTTATTTATTATTATATTTTAATTTTCCTTGCAGTACTCCACTAAATTTTCCAGCATTATGACTTCTTGTTTCTCTAGATGGCCTCTAGAAATGCACAGGATATTCCAAGGTTTCACCAGGGAGCTAATGAATGGTAGAATGGAATCCTCGTCACTCAGTCTATTCTCCTCAGGATATAGCATAGTACTCCTGGCTCTGGCAGTCACATTTTCACTCTATGCTATGTAATTCAGCTCTGCTGTTTCAATCAGTCTGTAGCTCTGTTGCTTTAAAAATATCACTTGTGCATCTGCACTCCGACACCTCTTAGGTGAACACATTGTATTTTCACTCCATTTGCTTTGCTATTATATGATAACGTTCTCTTCACAGCCATGTTCTTCTATCTAGCCATATTGCTGCCCAATGACCATCCCACCCTGAACACCAAACTCCTCCAAGCTTCCTGATAAGTCCTCCTGTACAGGGCAGAGTGAAAAAGCTTTAATGAAGTCCATGCAGTTCCCTTGCCATGAAGTCATAATATGAATTAAAATGGTGTGAAAGAACACTCCAGCTACACGCTCGTGCTGTATTACACCCTAAAGTTGAAGGTATTCCACAAATTTCAGTAATCTTCATCTCAGTAGCATCCCCACTGCCTTCCACCAAAGTCAGGCTCATCAAGTTGCAGTTTCCCAGAGAGGAACTTGCTCCCCACTCTATTACTGTAACCCTTTTCAATCTCCAGCCATCTTCCTGTAAATGATCAGTTCAAGAGGTTCTGTTAAGATCTGCTCATCAGGATTCTGCTGATGTATTCTCCCAAATTTCTGGCAACTGGGGAAGCAATGTGAATTGTCCTCTTGGTCCATCTCCCCCATCTGCTGATTTCTCTCACTTCCCATGCTAAGACATTTCCCTCTTATTACTTAATTGAAAAGAGAAGTGAAGAGGCCACTTGCAGTTTCTACTTTCTCAGTTTTCCTTGCATTCCACTCCCTCCTTGGATAACTGTCTGTGCCTTATTTTCTCTCACTTATGTACCTAAAGCTTTTTTATTATTACTTTTATTGGTCTTCTTGTGTTAATCTGAATAATCACTGTAAAGGTCATATCACCAGTGAGGGAAGTGAAATGCTTCCCTGCCTTATACCTTGGTCTTGCACAATATAGGTACATACTGTTTTAAACAATTGTAATGAAAAAAATTAAACCTAATAAAAAAAAAAAAAAAAAGGATACTCAGCAAAAATGCAGTTATCAATGTAGGACAGCATTTTCTGATCCCTCCAAGCATAGTAAAGATTGCTGGTCATCACAGGAACAACACACACACACACACACACACACACACACACACACACACACACACACACACACACACACACACACACACACAGCATAAATAAAAATTACTTAATCACACTGGTGTGCATCATCTGTGAAAAGTTAACAAATTTAAAAACAGAAAGCAAAGGCTGCCTGAAATGCAAAAAGGTTCTTATTTTTTTATTTTAACAGTTTGTTAATGCCAAAAGATCTGCTTCAAAAAGAAAATCATTACATTAAGCTGCAGCAAGGGAAGCTGTAAATTAACATTCAAATTCAGATAGTAGTTCACGGACCTCAAACTCCTTTTTAATAATCCTAATGAGAATGCAGCAAACTTCTGGACTGTTTTGCTAAACTGAACATTTGTAGAACGCCAAAGACACTGCTACAATCCACAACACCAGTGATTGGATGTATGTCTTGCTTTTTCCCCAAATTGTCTGCTGTTCTGAAACTTAAAACATACTAAACAGGTCTCATTTTTTTTTTTGCTTTCCTGTACATATCCTTCTTTCTTTACATGGTAAATCTTCTTATGGATGTTGGCCCTAACTAAATAACCATTCTACATATTTGACACAAGTGTCTTTGCATGACACAGTGAGGTCAATGTGACCTCTAAATAACTAACTGCTGCTGAGTTACTGATTTACTTCCCATAACCCTTCCATTTGTGTATATTGTCTGTGATCTCTCAAGTCAGTGATCCAGCCCTGTAGCATATGCACACTAGCCAATTATAGTCCACATTCCACCCAGGATTGTCTGTTTCATAGAAGCTATTTGTACTTACCAGGCATGACTGCAATGCATGAAAGGCAAACACCCTGCCTGTAAATCTCCTAGAATAGTCGGAGAAGTACAAGTGACTTTCAAAATGCTTGCATGTGGCCTAGGTCATGCAATAAACCCCAGAGATTTTAAGTAAAAGACACACACACACACATGTACCAATGGGTAAGAAAATTAAAATATTAAGGGTAAGAAAAAAAAACCCTGACCTCAAAACTTATAGACAACTCCGCAACCAAATAAAGCGCCAAATCGTTAAGGATATAAAAATACTATCATACTTTACAAAACCAACACAAACTTAACCCCAAATATTTCTGGAGCTCAATCAACAGCCTTCTACACCCTGGAACAGAAATTAACCCATGTCCGGACCCAGGAAAAAAAACCCTGTGGAAATTGCCACACTTTTCAATACTTATTTCATTGACGTCATAACTAATCTCACTACAAACTTCTCTCAAACCCAGCCTAACCAACCTGTCCCCCTGCCCACTAATACCTCCCCTGTCCATTCACTCAACTTCTCTCTAGCTCCTATTCCAGCAGCCTTAGTAAAAAAAGTCTTCTGAAATTAAAACATTGCGCCAATGCCCCTGACAACCTGCCTTCAGAATTCCTACAAAAGGCAGCAAATTCCATTGCATACTCTATCAGTATACTTTTTAATAGGTCCATCCAAGAGGCTTATGTTCCATCCATTTAGAAAAAAGCATTTATCCTCCCACTATACAAAGGAGGAAACAATATAGACATCTCCAACTTTCGACCCATTGCCATCCTTTCCCCCGTCTCAAAAATCCTTGAAAAGTGCATCCACAGCCATTTAATTGACTACAACACACCATTTCCGACCAAACATGGTTTTAGACCAGGGCGTAGCACCACTACAGCCCTTACTTCCTTCTGTGACTTTATCAATCGGGCCCATGATGCCAGAAAATTTACCTCCTCTCTATTTCTCACTCTCTCCAAGGCCTTTGATACTATCTCTCATCCCCTTCTTCTTAGAAAACTATCCAACATAGGTATCTCTCCCCCTACCTTACTCTGGTTTTCTAACTACCTCACAGACAGGCAACAAGCTACAAAGTGGCAAAACCTTTTCTCTCCTTTTCTTAACACCACTACAGGTGTTCCCCAAGGGTCTGTCTTAGGCCCACTCCTTTTCAGCATATTCATTAATGACTTTCACTCTAGTATCACTCAAGGTATAGTCATCCAATATGGGGATGACTCTGCTATCATCTGTACTGCCAACTCCTCAAACGAACTTCAGAAACTTAAGCTCCACTGAAATATGGAAGGCCAACAAGCATTTAGCATTAAATCCTAAAAAAACTAAACTAGTGTTATTCACCCCAAGAAGTCCTGCACCATAAGCAAAGACACTTTCTCTATTCTCTCCCATGACAACACTCATATTGAAGTTGTCACACATACTAAACTTCTTGGTGTCACCATTGATGAACACCTATCATTTGACATGCACATTCACAAGCACACCAGAAATTGGGCATGCTATATTGACAGAAAACATTTAACTACTCTTCCAAACTAATCCTTGCTTCCTCCTTCCTACTCCCCTTTCTTCTTTACGGTGCTCCTCTCTTTACCAATATTCAGCTCAGTCTTAAATCCAAACTACACCCATGCAATAACAAAATTGGGAAGTTTGTCACCAATAGATAACACCTATCTCACCACTGTACCTCCCTTCGACTACTGAATTGGCTAGAACTACCCCATCACCTCACATATATTCATCTACTGCCCATAAACTTATACACAACCCATCCAGTTACCCAGCCCTCTCTAATATATTTAATCTATACCACCCAAATAGGCTTCTCCATTCAGAAAATCAAATGCTTCTACAGGTAGAGAAACCCAACCTCACTAATGGACAATGGCTCCACTCTTTTTCCACTGCTAAACTATGGAACTCTCTCCCATCCTCACTTAGATCTACTAGCAATACATCTATCTTTAAAAAAATCTTTGAAACATCATCGCTCCTCACACTGGCAATGCCCCTGTGCCAACTCCTCACAACCCATAATCCGACCTTGGTCTCTTCCCTTCTTCTACACCCACCTTCCCTTCCTTCCCCCTTTCTATCTCCTATCCCTTTGCCCTTACCTCCTTTACAGATAATCCCCTTCTATACTTTTGGGCAAATGTATTTACCCTTGTATAAATGTATCTTCTTTATGATACTTTTGACACAGCTGCAATGCCTCTTCTTGTATCATCAATTATATTGTACTGCCAATAGCTAGATTTATTCACAAGTACTCTACCAGTCTTTCCTTATTTGTTAAAACTCTTATGCAGTTTAATATGCTACAAGTGTTATTTGTATTATTATCAAATTGTAAGTATCACAGTGTTACCTTAGCTTTACAGATCAATCTGTTACAATTGTTGTCCTGTTTTTATTCAAACTGTATGTATCGCATTGTTATCCTGTTTTTATTCAAACTGTATGTATGCCATTGTTATCTAGTGTTTTTCTCAAATTGTATGTTTCGTACACATCATTGTGGAGCTTTTCTCCCCAGGCCTCCACTTTTTGGCCAGTTAACCTTCCCGGTAAACAAATGCAAATAAATAAATAAGAAATAAGAAAAATTATAGGACGTGTCCAACTCACCCTAAAACTATGTTACAGTTTCTGGCAATTCTGCTTTTGGGTACTTACATGGCAGCACTTTGGCAAAAATGGAGGCCCTCCTTGAAAGACGGCAGCAATTCCTAGTACGTTCAACACTTCCAAACAGCTCAGCCTTACTGCCGAACACGGGCTGTTAGCAATGGAATTATTAACTGCATCAAAATTTGACAGCAGTCTGTTCTTTATTAAATTATTTTATGCCCATTTATTAATGACATTGCAAGAAAATTAAACCATCTTCTATATAATATGACACTCCACATTTCAGTACCTCCCCACACACACATCCAAAAGGAATTCTGTAGTAATTGTCACTGGTTTCACAGAAAAACATTACCCTAAACACTTTCAAAACAGCAAATACACTATTCTACACACCCCAAAATGAATGTATCCCCTTTGTACATAACCAATCTGAACAATATTCACATAAATCAAGTCACACAATCTCTACCTTAAAATAGATCCTAATATCACCATTACAACCCATACAGAATTTGTAACAGATGGTTAAATAGATTGTACAGTTTAAGCTCAAGAATACATGCTCTTTCCTGCTGTATTTAATTCATCCCACAATAACATACCATTCAAACCTCAGTTAACAATAACCGTAGACGTCTTTCTTCACAAGGAATTAACACCACTGGCACAGCCCTCAAAGGCTAAATGACTGCCAGTGACATATTTTCCAGTCCTTACTGTCTCACCATTACATCAAGGCTTATAAACATACAACTGCTGTCCTTACTCTCAGACATAAGCGCAAAGTGAAACCAACTACCCTTTGAGATACCCAAAATTCAGGCAAAACCTCCAAAAGACACCTCAATAGACAATATAGACGCAAATGCTTCAGGGACACACAACAAGGTCCTTATAGTTTCATCAAGTTATAGTTGAAGGCAAACTGTACTCTACAGTCAGATGAATTTATTAAATGACAAGTAAATACTTCAAATCAGCTGCTGCACTGCAAAACTAAGAGAAATATGTACATATCACAGCAAGCTGCTGTATGTCAAATCACACTGTATCAAGCGTTTTAACTCATTATGCAGTTGAGCTCATGCAGTTTTATGCCAAGCAGCATGTGCTAAACTCCTGTGAACTGTCTTTAACACTGTATAACAAATAATGGCTCAATGTGAACACAACATACTAACTGCCTTGAACCCAGATCATTTCTGAAAAGGGTCTTTGGACCAGTCCTCCTTCCTAGTTAACAAATGGATAAATAAAATAAACCATATAACAAGACTGGTACTAAAATCACCAATTTGCCTGTAATGGTTCTCAAGGAAATCAAAGTGCTCCCTCTGCCAACACACACACTTAAGTATTAATGCCATTCTTTCCAAGGAAATAACAAAACTGCACACAGAGACAGAGAAATATCTTTCATTACATTATAATTTTCACTTCAAGCAGTCCGCTAATTAGTTCACATATCCCGTCAATAGACAGCATTTACTTCCTCATTTTTTATCTTTTGTCTTCAGAAATATTAAAGTTCTAGAAGTGATACTCCCTGATGTCTAGACACTTGATAACTTGAGATTAATGAAACTGCCTAGTAAGGTTTCTTTTACTTAACAGCGTTTTCTTTATCGGCTTTCCTTGTCTCCCTCTGAACTCCATTTTTGGAATGTAGAATCCCAGGTCCCTTGAAAGTTTCACTCAACAGCTTTAAATACTTCTATCTACACCTTAATGAATACCGACCCTATGTTTTTCCCATGTCTGCATGGATTTAAATACCTTACAGAATGTATCAATCTAGGAAAGCATCTTTCCATGAGGGGCACATTTGATTCTATTTTTGCAAGAGACCAAAAAGAAAATTCACTAATACTTCTGTCATTAAAGACATCAGCCCTTTCCTATCCTGCTTTCTAATAAGTTTGAAAATGCACTCAACTCAGTCACCTGTTTATAAATGTTGTCAATATGCAGACTACATCTCCAACAACTATGTGAAGTACCCCTAGGTCATCATACACTTGTCCTGTGTGTACCCACACTGCCTAGGATATGCAAGAAATAATGCCTGATGGGTCAGGTCACTGTGTATAATGCCAACTCAGGGGTGTTAGACGGCTCAACACCACAGGCGTACACACCATGGGGGACATTGCTGCACTTACAGAATGGGTCAACTGTTAGAAAAAAAAAAAAAAATCTAACTTGCTGTAGTATATTCTGGCAATCACTTGGGGGGTGAATTCACTGAATAATGAGTTACATTTAAGTTTCAGACTGTCACAGCTCTCAACAGATGATACTGATTTTTATTATGAACTTGTTTGTTTATTTAACAAACAAGTTTTAGAATTATTTATTGTTATAATAAAACAGGAGACGGTTATTGCTGACCTAGTTAGTTCAGAGTTTGAACAACAGTATAAAAGATTTGCTGTTTACAGTTTATCAACAGAAATACACTAGCATTTTAATAATGTTGACAAGCAGGTTGATAAGATAAAGGAAAGAAAGCACAAAAAGTTAGACAGAGATGCCCGGGAATATGGACAATGTACCATATGTGCTTACCAACAATTCACATAGGAGGAATAACAACAGTTCATTAGATGTACAGGACACTAATCGATTACAATTATAATAATGGAGGACTCTCCAATAATGAGGACATTCTTTTTAAATATGGCTCAGGAGGCAATGGTTCAGGACATATGGACACTGAGATTCCTTGTATTTCTGACCCTTTAGATCCCCCCTCAAAAGATCAGAAAGAACCGAAACTGAGGCAACAATGGGGGGGGGGGTCGCAAGGCATTTTTCCAGGAAAGAGTGCACTGGAATTCACACAGGTATTACAACAAACAGAGAGGTTACAGAGGGAGAACGAGAGATTAACTAACACAGATTTAAATATTACTACTAACTAGAATGGTCTCATGTTAACACACAGAGGTTTCAACATTTTAATTATAGTTTTATGGATATTAATGTGTCTCACTTTCATTTGTTTATGAAGGAATTCACTTTTATTCCCACTAAAAAAATAAACTTGGTGGATATTTTAACTGAACTTAAGTTATACACTAGGAAATTGAACTTAACTGTTCACTTCAATGGTAAAGGTAGTCCTAACAACAAAGTATTTAATACAAAAGTAATTTTATTCCACCAAGTCATCCTCTTACTAACACTTTTGAAAAGGCTTGCGAACACAATTTAAACAAAGTTTTTTGCAATTCATTTCCCCAAAGGCTATAAAAATTTGAGTCATGAGCAAGAGAGGATATTAAAATTCTTTAATGAATAATACAGATATACGTACAATGAAACCAGATAAAGGAGGTGGAGTGGTCATTTTTTTACACCACTGACTACACCAGTCAGATGTTTTGAGATCTTGCAAGATGACAGCACATATGAGGTGGTATCACGTAATGAGGTTAACATTGCTTACAAAAGTATTGATTTATTTTTGGAAGATTGTTTTTTTCAAGGATTAATTAACCAAGATCTTTATGATTTTTTACTTAATAAAACCCCTGTGACACCCACGATATTGGAGATCCCTAAGATTCATAAGAATATTTCAAACCACCTTTGAGACCTACAGTATCAGCACAGGGTGCTACAACATATCCCCTTAGAGTCTACCAGGATAGACTTTTGAAACCCTGTTACAAGCTGGCAGTTCATATATTACGTGACTCATGGAACTTTTTAGGTAGAATTACAGAAAAGCTATGGAGGGATGACTTATATTTTTTTAACAGTAGATGTAGTGGACTTATTTACGTGTACACTTAATTCAATTACCTTTTTCAAAGGTAACATGATAATACATTGAACACAACTGGTGGTAATGGGCATGAAGACTAAGGAAATTTTAATCAATCTGAGAGAGTCCTGATTTTACCTTACAGTACAGGATCTGAGAGGGTGAAAGAGCTTATTAGTAAGAAGTAGAGTTTATTAGTAAGAAATAGATGACGTTTAGAAGTAACAAAGAATTATTCAGGATCTTGGGGGAATCCCCGAATTTTGTATATAGAACAGTCAACATTAAGAAATTATTTGAGACCAAGAGTAGACAACTGGGAGGTAACAACAGCAGAGCTACCCAGCACTGTGGTAGATGTCGGCAATGTGAATTTATTATTCAGGAACATGAAATATTTGGTACTTACATATTATCACAGCCAGATTTTTTACAGGTGCTTAACGATCATGAAATATGGTCATTACAGTTGTAGAAATGTTGTATAATGTGTGCCCTTTAACACTACATTTGTTTTGCATGTACTCCTATGAATAAAATGTAAAAAACATGCTGTGTTTCTATTTGCACCTTACTGCCACTATTTCTGTTATTTCAAGTCCACGTGCTGCACATTTCTTTCTCGTGGCAAGAAATGTCTAACTACTGTTATTCCCACTACAAAGTAATACCAAACCAATAAATGAGCACTCTGCAGCATTAATGAAATCAGTGATCATTGTACTACAAAGTGTCTATCTGAACATGGCTCCTTCACAATGCAAAACACCTCAGTACTACTAACTTTCTGATTTAGAAACAACCAGAGAATCAGCTGTTAACATCATCAACCATCATAATTTACAATCATTACAATGAAATGGCTCTTTTCAACATCGCTTAAAACAAATGGTTAAACATGAACAAGTTTACCAAACAGAAATTCTCTGTGCCTGTGTTTTCATTGTCTGAAGACTTCCTTGCACAAACTCAAAAGAATCCAGCGAACACTACAAAAGCGGCCATGATAACTCAAGCGTGCATCTGTAACGCACGCAAAACATGAAGAGGATTTCCTAAGTTGTTTTTGTTCCTAAAAGCAAGGTAAACTTTTTTGCCACTACTGCTGACTTACAATAACAGTTTCCAGTATTTCAAACTCTCGCAACCGCGAAAATGTGGTTGCGATAATATGCAAGTACCAAATATTTTTAAATGACTTGCACAGACACCATGTTATTTTATCTTATGGGAATTGCAATACTAGTGGATTGTGTATATAGGCAGATGTGATTCATGTCCAGTATTTTACACTGGCAAGACTGAAAGGCCCCTTAAAAAAAAGAGGATTTATGAACACTGGTAAGACATCAACAAAGCTAACACCAATATTCACTTTATAACCATTCTATTCTTTGTGTGAATTTTAAAAAGTTCCATTCTGGGATTTTGGAAGTAGTACCCCATGATCCTCACGGAGGGACTTGGGAGACCAAGCAGGAATACAGAGTGCTTTGCAGCCAGTTGAGGTTAAACACAACAGTTTTTCCTGGTATCACTGATACTACCTTTAATCTTTCCAGTTTTACAATTAAGAAATGCCAAGCTCTGAACACCCAGGGAGAGTTTATAGTTTTCAGAATAAGGTTTATATACACTATTTTATATCGTCCACACGGAGTAATTATCTTTAATATTAAGAGTCTTTATATATTTTTACACTCAATATTAACATGTTATTTTCTAAACCATCTTTCCTTGAAAACAATGATTGTTGTGTGGATATTATTAGTAGTAACTTTAACACTGTGCGTGTTTACAATTATTGTGAGTTTTTGGAAACCTGATTAGTTGATACTACCAAGACAGTCATTTTTTTTAAACTGTGGAAACTTGAGGTTGTATTTCAATTCATTTTTACATATTTGATATATTTTTTATACATTTTACTTACCTATAATATTTTATTCACTTTACTCACTAGATCACTAATGTTATTTTTTTATGTGGAAGGCACTATGTCTTTAATATAGCACTGACTAACTGATTCCTTATCGTGTGACATTCATCTAGTATTTAAATGAGGCAGAACACAGGGATCACTATTTTGTTCTGATGAAGTCCTGAGGGTATTCGGGACGAAAGTGCATGATAAAGGAGTGTGCCACCTGTTGTACTAAACTGTATTTTTGTACACAACAAAGGATTTACTTTACATTCGGCTTGGAACCGGTTTTCAACTGGAAAAGCCTCATACCTTTGCCCAGTGGTGCAGTTTGTTGTTTCTAATTAGGGAAAAATCCATCAGTAATCAGGGACACTTAAAATATCACTTGTATTAATTTGAGATATTGACAGAATAAGAGATTGTGTGAAGTAATATACATTTTCTAAAGTAAAAAAAAGTCCATAACTCCATTTGCTGTCATTGTTCATGACCTGCAATTCACCACCTTTTCTCCAAAAGTCACCAGTTTTAGTTGGGATTAAAGGAGACAGAGTTAAAATCTGAGTCAAAATCAGGCATGTCTCTGAGGGGACAGGTTTGTATCTTTCGGCTTTTCCCGGTTAGGGGTCGCCACAGCAGAACTCCGATCCGCTAATGTTTGGTAGTGGATTTTTACGTACCGGGTTACCAGCCCTGACGCACAACCTTCAATGAAGGCACGCCCCATTCACGTATGCCTCCACACAGAAGACGCTCTAGCTGAGATATGGACTTCATATCCTCCAGAAAATGCATGCTAATATACATCATGTCATTATAGCAACTTTCTAATTTTATAAGAGCAATATTTACAATCTGTCCCTAATTTTGAACCTTTGTCCCCCCATTATATTAGGTTTTATTCAGATTTCTTGAGCTAAGAGATTGAGAGATATGTACCTCTCTTAATTTTAAATGACTTGCATCCACTGCTCGATTGATCTGCCTCTCTCTCTCATACACTTCCGCTTTCATGCATGCAAGCACCCATGCACTCATACATGCAGACAGAAACAAGCAGACACATACAAGTGGTTGTACTATTTATTTTACATTTATTTTATTTTACATTTGTTAACCGGACTAGTCCAGCTGGATTGTATGTCCATTTTCAGTGGAGGCCCGAGGAGATAAGCTGCATTTGTGAACACAGAGATACAGTAAGGACATCACAATATCATACAAAACATTTTTTTTTCTTGGATATTTTTTTCCTGGATATTGAGCTTTTTAAACTTGTGCAATAATATATTCACAAGACACCTTTCAATTTCCATACATTAGTTCTATCAATGGAAAATTCCATTGTTTCTTTATATGGGGAACATATGACTATTAACATTTTATTAAAAATTATGTCCAAGTGGGAGAAACAGTATACTCTGAAGATGCAGTATTATATCACAGTTACCCAGATAATCTGGTCCTAGACTGAACAGTCTGGCAGTTGGCATAAAGGATTAAGGAGCTGTTAGCAAGCTGTTTCCTGTGGTACAGAGGTGCAAGGTTTAGAGTATGGCAGTTGGTGCAGAGGTTAAGGTTGCAAGCTTCAGCTGAGGAACTAAATCTTCTATTTAAGGGGAAAAATAAAACATTTCAAGGTTTTACTGGAGAAGTTCATCCAGACTCTGCCACAACTTGCTGTGAGGGAATGGTTAGTTTCTTTTTGCTTTCTTGTATTTTGTATTGCTTCACTGCCGTCTTCTATTTTGTATAGTGTGATTTATTTTCTGTACACTGTGTTTTACTTGTATTCTGCTTTTAACTCCATATTTAAACTAGGAATGAAACCAAAGCAGTGTCTCTTGCGAGTCACACAGAACTCAGAACAGATCAAGTAAGGTTAATTACCTGTGAACTAAGGGTGCAGCTAAGAACTAAACCACACATAAATTCTCCACTCCCTCACCCTGGTGCACTTGTGTTTTTAAACTCAACTGTCTTTCTAGCTGCCTGCCCCTTAGGTTAATTTGACTACATATCTCCTTTCCTCTATACTTTCATTAGCTATTGTGAGTAAACACACAATTATTATGTTGTGAAATCACTCTCCTTCAACTATTTAAATTTATTGACCAACCCATTGTATTCCATAGAACCAGAATACAAAGTGCCCACCCCTTTCCACTCGATCTTGCTCTTTTAAAATTAGTGGCTCTAAACTTAGATAGCTAAAGCTTAAGTTAACCCCTCTTTCATATCTAACTGCTTGGTGCACACTGCAGCTCTTTGGACATCAACTCATTTTTTTCCATCGTACCTTTATAATCTACATCATCTACTCCAAGACTACCAATTACTGGAGAGCCCACTGTCTGCCCCTCAGTAGTCATTTTGGGATTACTGCTTCTGTTTTGCTCTTGGTGGCAGAAGGAGCATAGGGACATTACTTTCTGGAGAATGCTGATAGTCATAAAGCTGCTTGATAGGTGCCAGCTTGGCATATGTGCTTACATTTTGCACATAGTGAGAGAAGGAATAGATTGATTCCTGACTGTTTTTGGTTGGGCAGCGAGTATCTGTGTTTGACCTTCCAGTCTGTTGCCATGGATATGAACTTTCCCCACTATCTTCGTTACCAGCTTGGTGAATATGGGCATCCTGAGGCAATGCAGAAATTGCCTCATGTTTACAGACAACCAGTTAATTCTCAAACAAACTGATATGGTATGTGAGAGATGTATTTAAAACAATGTCACCTGAGGCAAACCTTTCACATAAAAGCACCCCTAATGTCAATAAGGTTGTCAGTAATAGGCTGCACCCATTCCATACAATTCAGAGCAGACAAATAGACCCACATATGCTGAGTCACTTAAATGTAACCTTCATAAACCCCAAAGACCCCCTAGAAACACACACATTACATATACTCCCAGAAGCCCCGAATGCACTCTTTCAAAAAAATCCACATCAACACATACAGCCACATCTCATGGAGCCTCTACTTCTAAACCCATAAGGCAAGCCACCACACAATCCAATATTCCTATCATTGGAGACTCCATTATGAGACACTGATGACCCTCTCACCAGGATGAGTAAGAAGAAAGTCAGTCAGTTGCTTATCAGGGGACAGGATCTGCTACATTACTCACACACTTAGGTTACTGGACTACAAGTGCCAGTATGACTCAGTCATAGTCCATGTGGGTGCAAATGACCACAGATGTACCTCCCTAGACTATATGAAGAGAGACCTCATGGACCTTTCGAAATGTGTCCCAGGCTGGTATGCATTGAGCAGCATTTTACCTTCTCCACAATATGAATAAAAGATGACCTACTTTAATAATTGGCTTAGTTTCTGTTGCAATACTTTTCAGCATGGAAGGATATGGTAAACAGACCATGTTGTTTTGCCAGGGATGGTCTACACCTCTCCCCTCTAGGCTTTCGAATATTAGCTAAAGCATTACCCTCCTCCATAGTGCCTTTTTTAGGCAATGCCAAACTGAAAGTACTTCTAACATATCAAAAAAAAAATAAATTAAAGCTATTACTGCTCAGTGCTAGGAGTCTAAACAAAAATCTCCACTCCCTAGAAGCTCTCTTCACCTTTGAGATTGCCGACATCTTTGTGGTCACTGAAACATGGTTTAAAGCCAAGGAGAGCAAGCCAATAGTGCAACAGTATAATGCCTTCCACACATTTAGGCCATTAGGCCAGCTACCGCACATACAAAGACAAAAGGTGAAGGTGTCATGATTTACTTCAAAAATAAATATACCTTAAGGCTGGTCAAACAGGAGAAAGCACCTGAGCTTCTCCACATTCAGATCACCACAAGCAAAATCCAATACCACTTTCTTGCAAGCTATTGGTCCCGCTCTATGACCCAAAACCCATACCATGTATTTAAACTTAGTGGAAACATTCACCATCCACCAAATACCATATTCATGGGCAACTTTAATTATCCCACTATTAACTGGGAATCATATAGGACACCAAACATTACAAGCACAGAGATTCCTGGACTTTGTAAACACAACCCCCCTGGACCAGAATGCCAATACACCAACCAGGGGTGCAACCATACTGGCTCTGGTACTCACTAATATGGGAGAGTGCTACAAACCCCATAGTGTAATGTCTTCTCTGGTAAGGTCTGACCACAAAACAGTCTCCTCTGAAGTAAAAGTAAACCTGTAATCCCCACTAACCCTGGAATATTCAGAAGCTATTCTAAGGCTAACTTCCTGCTATTAAGTGATAACATGGCATAATTTCAAGCCCCCATAAACCCTGAGAACATTATGCCTATGCGGAACAGTACACAGAAACCCTATATAAGCATGTTAACAGCTGCATAGAGGCAGCTGTACCCACCAGAAAGAAGTACAGATCTAACACAAAAAAACAAGCCACCTTGGTGGAATCACATCATCAATAAGCTGTATAACAAAAGGAAGAAAATCATGGCAAAAATTAGGAGGTGCAGCACCCAGCTGAATAAAGGCATTCTCAAACTAAATAAACAACTCAGAGGACAAATAAAGTCCAAAGCCAAATTTGAGGTAAATTTGGCTTTTCAGGCCAAGGACAACAAGACATTTGTTTGCTATGTCTGCAACCTCAAAGTCAATGCACAATTGTGTGAAGAGCTCGTTGATAATGAAGCCACCTATACTGAGCCAGAAGACATAGCAAATCTACTGGCCGACAAATTCAGCTCCAACTTTACCCTTCTCTCCCCCTTGAACTTCCCTCAGGAAATACCATCAAATATAACTCCTCTGCTATCACTAGGGAACAGGTCCTTAATTCTCCAAAACAAAGAATACTGCATCAATGGGCCCAGGCAATATCCCAGGATGCCTTCTAAATAGCATGAAATATGACTTATCAAGCCCGGTGAAATTGCTATTTAACTGTAGCCTCCAAACAAGCTTCATGAATGGAGAACAGCAACACTCATCCTCCAGCACAAAGATAGGCCATCTACAGACCCTGGAAACTACAGAACCACAAGTCTCATTAGTCTCATATGGAAAGCCATGGAAAGAATTATCATGGAAATAATCAATAATGACAGAGGAAACCTTCAGACACTGGACCTAGCCCAGTTTGGTTTCGTCAAGGGCTGGTCTTGCATACTGAAACTTGTGGACTTCTTTGAGAAGGTCATCAAAGCAATGGATGAGGGCAAAATGGTTCACACTACCTACCTTGACCTGGCCAAGGCATATGACACAATACACTACTTGGGCATTGTTGACAAACTCAAGAGGTTAGGTACAAACCCTTATACCACCTGGTGAATAGTCAGCTGGCTCACAGACAGGACCCAGGAAGTTAGAATTGTGGAGTCCACCTCTACAAAGAAAGCAGTTACAAGCAGGGTCCCTCAGGGAGCAGTCCTAGGATTGCTCCTTTTTGGCATTTCCTATTCTGAACTCAAAGTCAATCTTAATGGCCTCTGGCTGACTAAATTTGCAGACGATTGCAAATTAGGAACTGTCACCAAATCTCCCCACTGACACAAATCTTCACCAGGAAGGGCTGACACAGAAAGAAGTGGTGTCAGAGCCATGGACTAAAACTAAATGCAAAGAAATGATTAACAGTATCCTTTGGGAAGTCATTCACTCTCACTCTGATAAGTCTTATACTGACAACACACTCCCAACAGCTGATCCAGCAGTCAGAAACTTTGGGATACACACACACAGAAATGTAGCCTGTAACCATCACGTGTCTGCAATAGCAAAGAAATCATTCTAAGTTGTACAACTTATAAACAAAGGTATGGCAACTAGGTCCAAGGAAGTCATTATTCCACTGTATTCAGCATTAATCAGACCTATCATTGAGTACAATGCTCCCTTTGGTAAGTATTTAACCAGGCATATCCAACAATTAGAAAGACCACAGAGGTTCCTCACTAAAAGAATACAGGGCATAAGGAACATGTCCTGTGCAGACCACCTCAAGGCCCTATCCCTGTATTTTGTCTCCTACAGGCTGAGGGGAGATCTGCGCCTGGCATACAAGGCATTGCCAAACCCAACTCTAATAGACCTCCTGAATATCCGCAAAACAAACAGCACCAGAACTACCCATTCTAAAGACTTAAAACATTGTCCATAATATAAACTGGACCTGCTGGAGAGACAGGTATGTATCCCAGAGACTACCCCTTCTCTGGAACAGGCTCCCCATCCATGTGAAATAGAGTTCCTCTCTATCCTAAGTGTAACTTGGACAACTGGATGGGAAATGGGAAATTCATCCCTGGTTTGGCACCTAATTTCCCTAATGGACATAGGCAGTCTGTAAATGGTTCATCTCCCAGGTCCCTCTTACATTTAACAAGCATACCACAACTTGGCAGAGATTTGGAATGCATGGCTAGGCTTAAAAAGCCCCCCCCCCCCCCCCGTGGTCATTAGCCTAGTAAACACATATGAAAAGCTTAATATAATGAGTAGTACTAAAAATGTTACTAGTCAACTTATGGATTTATATCACACTCTCGTGTGTATAAACAAATACACACATGTATCTACATTATTTATTACACTTTTGAAACCAGGCAAGTGAACAGCTTGATGGCTCCATTTCAGAAAAGACCTAAGTCACTTTACAGAAATTACATGTTAAAGAATATAATCTGAGAACCACATTGTTTTTTACATAAAATCTAGTGTAGTGTACCGACTACAGTGACCATCACAAAATGTTTTGAACTATAATTTGAAGAGCAACAATGCCCTTTCACCTACTGCCGTTTTGAATGTTGGCCTGATGAGGGTAAAGTTCTCATGCACATCACTTAGCAATAGCATACAGTTTTGTTGTCGGATTTTTAGTTTTGTTCTTAATGGAGATAGTGTCCTACCTTAATAACTCTGTAGATCTATGGGGAGAGTAACAGAGTTGCCTTTTCATTAACAAGTAAACAGCTTATCAGTGATGGGTTATTTGATCCAAAAGTACAGCAAATCTACAAATGTTATTATTTACTACTGTTTGAATTTACTGTCTTTTGTTAGTACAGTAGACGGTAAAGGGATACCATATTTGATTTTCAAAATTAGTACATTCCTTGCTATGGCAAGACAACCTGTGGATGTGACAAGGTGATAAACTTTTTTTCTGTAGTGTTTTGATAAAGAGAGAGAGACAGACAGACAGACAGACTGCTAAGGTTAATACCATGTATTTCTCTTCTATTACAGCGGGTAAGCTTCCTCCTTTTTGTCAGTTACATGTATGCATGCAAGAGATTTTTGGAAACTTTTGCAGGGTTCCAAAAAACATAATGCTAGACTTAATGAGAAGTCTGTCGCTGATAGTCCAATTACATAGCATTATAAAACTGCTTTGGAGTTTCTGCTGAAGGGTAGGTACACTTTTATAGAATTCAGAGAAAAGGATTGTCTGCACATCATCATCATCATCATCAACCCCACCACCCCCTATTTTCTACATGGAGATGAGGTGCTGTGTCAATTAATCGCAATCTCTCTTGATTCACTGCCACACCCCTTTCTTCAACAGTCACGCCTGACTGACGTAGGTCTTCTCTCACACAATTCAAACAACTTTGCTGGATATCCTCGTTTCTCTTGCCTTCCTTCTGTCTGTCCCAAATCTTTTTCACCAGATAGTGATATCACAATATTTTCTACTTGGCCATCTCTATAATTGGAGCTACTCTGGCTTCTGATCTTATGTCCTCGTTTCTTCATCTGCCCCATAATGTGCATCTTACCACCAGTCTCAGGCATTTCATCATCAACTCTAGCTTCCTCAACTGCTCTGCCTTTACTGTCCAGGTTTCTGCACCTTACAGTAGTACTGGTCACACCACTGTTTAGTACACCTTAGTTTTCAACTTATTTGGTCTTCTTCCATCATACACTACCCCCCTGGCATTATGTCAGTTGGCTACAGCCCTTCTAATTTTAGCTTTGACCTCTTCGATCAGACTTCCCTTCTCCTCAACCACTCCTTCCAGGTACTTGAAGCCGTTAGCCTGTTCCACTATTTTCTTCTGTATGAATTCAGTTTTTATGACTTTCCCCATTTGCTGCCACTACATCTTTCTTAACCTGTACTCAGTTTCATCCCACGTTCACTCAGTCTTGCAATCTATTTCCCTATCCTTTGATGAAGTTCTTGCTCAGAGCCTGCTGTAATGCCACATTGCCTGCATACAGCAACTTTGCTGGCCTGTCCCCTCTGACCAGTTTGCTAATGTAGCCCACCACCAGTATGAACAAAAGTGGACTCAAAGCTGAACCATGATGCACACCCACCTCTATGTGAGATCGAACACTGTATTTTAGGACTTCAAATCGCTGCACGGCCTCCCACATCGACTTCTGGGATCTCTTCATATACTTTCTCCTAGTCTAGGAATGCCTAGATGGACTCTTTCTCCTAGTCTAGGAATGCCTAGATGGACTCTTTCTCCTAGTCTAGGAATGCCTAGATGGACTCTTTCTCCTAGTCTAGGAATGCCTAGATGGACTCTTTCTCCTAGTCTAGGAATGCCTAGATGGACTCTTTCTCCTAGTCTAGGAATGCCTAGATGGACTCTTTCTCCTAGTCTAGGAATGCCTAGATGGACTCTTTCTCCTAGTCTAGGAATGCCTAGATGGACTCTTTCTCCTAGTCTAGGAATGCCTAGATGGACTCTTTCTCCATTTCTATCTTCTTCGCAACTATCTCATTCCATAAAGCGGGTTGGTTGTGCTGCATTCTGATCTGAATCAGAACTGTTCCTCTTGTCTTACTTTCTACTAATCTGTGTATTCTTTTATAAAACACCCTCTCCAGCACTTTCATTCAGTGTGATAGGAGTTTGATACATCTGTACTGCCCACAGTTGTGGATGTCCCTTTTGTTTTTGTACACTGGCACTAGTATACTTATTCTGAGATCATTTGTGATAACTCTCTCTCCATACAGCTATGAATACCCTCTGAATCCATTCCATCCCTCTCATCAGACATCTTTATCATATCTGCTGTGACGTCACCCAAGCCTACTACTTTCTATGACTTCATTTTCCTTAGTGCTACTCTTACTTCTTTCATCACAGGAGGTGTCTGGGGCAGTAACCTCTGTGGGTTTTTCTTCATTTGGAAGCTGGTAAAGTAAAGTACTCATTCCATCTGCCTTTGATGTCCTATGAACCGGTGAGCAGGTTGTTGCTGGCATCCCTTATGAAGAATGTCTGACTATGTTGGTTAGCTTTCTGTCTTTGCCTTGCAACCCGACAGAGTTTCTTTATGCCATCTAGAGAGTCACGTTCCAGAAGCTGGTAGAGTGCCTCTAATGCCTTGTCTTCACTTTTGCAACTCTTCTCTTAGCCAACCAGTATTCCTTCTTAGCCTGCGCCATCTCTTCTAGCTCTTCTTCAGTCTATAGTCCTCAACCATGCATTTTTGAAGCGCTGCTATTCCTCTTCAGCTCTACTTATTATCTCTTCTTCATGAGGTACTACAGCCCGAGTAATTATTTGAAGTCTTATGCTTTCTCTCCAGTCATCTTCCAAGTCTTCAGTCTAATCTGTGTTGACCGAAGAGACCTCTATGACCACTGCTTGCAGCTGACTGTGGCAACCAGTGGTTTATATTGTGGACTGAATGTTTTATTGGCAATGACTTTTCAATAACTGATTCTACCCCAGTGCTCTTTCTTTACTAGGAGGAAGTCTACCAGATTTGTATGTTGGCCACTCTTGTATGTGATCTTGTCATAGTCTCTCCTGCTGAACCATGCGCTGACCACCATCAAGATATCTGCCAGACAGAAGTCTAGAACGGCCTCACCTCCTTTATTCCTGTTGCCCCACCCATGTGGACCCAAGGCAGTCCTAATATCCTGTTCTTTACATCCTGATATGTGCATTCAGGTCTCCCATTATCAACACCAATTCATGTTGTCCTGCTTTATCTAGCAGGTCCTGCAACTGCTGTCTGCATGCACTCTTTTCCTCACTATCACAACCTTGCTGTGGCCCAAACTGAGATTATGAACAGTGCCCTATCTTGGGTACTGGAATCTGATTATGTCCCTAATTATGATGACATTCCTAACTGTCTCTTTAAGCCTCTCCCTCACTACAATTCCCACACCATTTCTAGTCAGTCTTCGTCCTGTACACTGGATCCCAAGCCAAGTGGCTTTGTTGCACTGCCCTTCCATATAGTTTCCTAGATACACAGATTGTCCAGTTTCCACCTTAACATCAAGTCATCTACTTCCAAGCTGCATGCTGTCAGTCCAAGTTTGGCAGGTTGACTGGTTTTATGTACAGCTTTCACTCAGATATCTGGTGTACACTGGAGTAGGCTGGGTCTTCAACCCACTTACACAGACAAGTACCCATGCCCACTTGGTGACATTAGTCACATGAACAAATCACCTAGAGCCATGTTTTACACTGTTGAGTGGCTAGCTCTGACAATGCTCAGTCTGTGATCCATGTTCTCCTATCTTAAGGACTCTGTGCACCACAGCTGATGCCAGAAGGAGATTGTCTTTACAACTCTTCCCTCTACAGCCACCATTTAGAGTCTGAGTTGATGCTAACAAATTAATTCTTGGGTGAGTTGGAGGTGTAAACATTCAGCATGTTTTAGGAGGTGGGACAAACCCAACAGAGTAAACATGCAAACTCCACACAGGCATTGGCCTGAGGTGCAGATCGAACCTTGTACCTGTGCATGAGAGGCAACGACCTTAACTATTATGCCAAATGGTCTCAAATACATGATAATACTTAGCTGAGAAAGGTCGGAAGGCAAGTCACTAATAAAAAGTGAGATTAACAGGAGGACCAAGAACAGCTCCCTGAGAAACATCTATGTTAAAAGTTCCTTCATTGGAAAATCAGTTATTTACTTAGGTATACCTGAAATATTCTGTCCTCCAAATAGAACTGGAACCATTTTATGGCTGGACAACCAAAGCTGAACTTCCTTAGTTTATCAAACGGAAAGTTATGGTTGGCCGTTTCGAAGACTCTACTCTACAAACTATCGAGTAATTTAGATTCATTCATACCTATTTATTCTTTGCTGACAGGGTTAGTCCCACAAGGCTGGTGGTCTTTTTCAGGGGAGACCTAAAATTGTATTTATATGGATTAGAGGAAATCTGGCCAGGGGACCGGGGAAAATTCCATAGTTCTTTTCAACAAATGCTGTGGGATCTATTACATCCACCTGAGCTGCCACCAACTCTGGCAGATTAGTACTTACCAATGAACCTGACTGGCTGCCTTTGCAGGCCATTTTACGCTTCGCAATTGCCCCTTTTTGTGCTCAAAATAACCTATCCCATTTGATTACAGATTGGCCTTACCCACCCCATGGTCAATAATTATACATGACCCTTAATGAGAATAACTGGGATCATATCATAGATAAGATGACACATGCATGGGATAAAGCACTTAGGAGTTGCATCTATCCATTAGAATAACATGGGGCTATGGAAGTTCCTCCCTTATTCAAGGGAATGACTGTAGCTGTTCTCAATTCACTTGGTACAAAACCTGTATGGTCACTGAGAATAAACAGTGTTGCTGGGGGTGTGCTTAAATAGTGTTTCATGCTATACAAGATGCATCCAGGGAATTTGTCAGGACTCATTGATGCAGTATTTTTAGCTTTTGATAGCACTTTTTTAACTTAGTCTTTTGGTCTTGGGTGACAGCTGGAGGTGAACCAGTTTCAGGTGCATCTTGAGTATTATTTTTTTAGGTTCATATTAGGCTAACTGCCCTTGCGAGCTACTGTAAGCCTAGCCAATTATCCCTTGTGAGACTCAAACCCTGCACCTTGTGTTTGCAAGGCAAACACCTTAACCATTAGGCTACCCTAACAATAGAAGGGGCAGACAGAGGAGACAGAGAGGGGTAAGATTATAGCTAACCTACTGACCGATAAATGTAGCTCCATCTTCAGCCTCAGTGTAGGTAACATTGTTCACAAGCAGCTTACTGCAATGCTGTAATGTGCTTTTGAGTTACAAATGTATCTGAAAAATGCACTGTGATTGTCTTTGGCTTGGGTAGCTATTTTAACCTCAGAATTAACTTTGGTGGATTTTATTAAGTTCATGAACTGTTCGTTTATTTCAGTGACAAGGGCTCTACCATTCTGGGAATCAGATGTCTTAATTTTGGCTAAAATTATTTCCTTTTTATTATAAAGCTTGTTGATATTATGGCTCCACCATGTGGGTTTAGTTCTGGGGTTTGCCCTGCACTTGTTCCTATGGGGTATAGCTGCATGTACTGTATGCAGCCATCTACATGGTGGGACAGTGTGGTGGAGTACATTCCTGCATACTCAGTGGAGTTAAGTGGGTTTGGAGGGGATTTAAAAATTGTCACTATATTAAGAGAAAGCAGTTTGTCTTAATGTTAACAATTCCTAAAGGTACTTTGGGTGGAAGGGATGAGGCAACATCTCATCCAAAGATATTACTGTTGCATATATTCTCTGTGGATGTGTGAAGTGCAGTCATGGTCTAAAGAAGTTGCTGAATTCATGCTGAAGGTCACCGAGTATGCTATGTTTCTTAAAGTGTTCAAAGATTTGTTTATAGATAGGATGGCTATTGGCCTGCAGTCTTTGAGTTCCTTGAGGTGAGGAGTTTTAGGTAAATGGAAAATGTATGCATACTTAAATAATGTGGGGAATATTCTAGTCCAAAGTGAAATGCTGAATATACGTGCCAGGGGACCAATGATATGAATAGTTATAGCTGCTATTTTGAGAAATTTGGGATGCAGTTTGAGAAACATGCATACTGCTTTTAGAGTTTTAGTAGGGCTTTTTGAATTTCTTTTATGGCATTTTGTCTGGAAGTGAAAGTAGCTAGTACATATTGTTGGGATGGATCAAGGACGACCAAAATGGGTTTACTAAAGGTGGGTTAGTTGGGTCAGGGGAGTTACTGATTATGTCCTGAATTGTTTCCACTAAGAAAAGTCTGGAATTATTTTTAAACAGCTTTACTAAACCACAGTTTACACAATCTCATAGCTACTCATATCTATAACAAAACAAACCACAATAACACTTATTATTTTCATGTGGTAAACTTTTCCTTTTTAACAGTTATCATTCACTTCAACATTATGTAAACCGCTCAGTTCCTGCCTTCTAGTAAACATCGCTCCTCCTTTAGAAAATACATCTACATGTATTGTTCCCATGACTTCTATTTACTTCCAACCTCCAATTATTTTACCTCCTTTACAATATACTGTACTTCAATTACAGTGGGTTTACATTTCTATTTCCATTTTCTGGTAATTAATTTTGTTTTTGGGGGGGGGGCGAGTCAACACCATTAAGCTTAGTGAGGTCTTACTATGTCTAGGCAATTCAAATCCCGTGTCCCACCTCAAAAGAATAATTTCTTTAGTTACAGCAATATGCTCCCCCAACATTTCTGACAGAGTACTCTATGAGGAATTATAAAAATTTACCAACACACTACAATACTACTTTTCTAAACATACTGGAAAATATTAAGATACAACTAAACACCCTAATACTGGGTGATTTCAACTACCCTGCCATTAATTGGGAAAACTACTCATGTACCAACACCTTTACCCAACAGTTCTTGGAATTCATAAATTCCAACGTCCTGGATCAACTAATCCATAGTCCCACCAGGGGCTCCAATATCCTGGACATGGTCATTACCAACATGGGAAATCGATGCTCCACACTAGTGGTCACCCCCTCGTTGGTTAGGTCTGACCATAAGCTAATCACCTTTGACATCCACAATCCACCCCCACCTCCCAGTAAGGAAACATCCGTAAAAAACTTCTACAAGGCCAACAAGTCAGAAGTGACAAACTTCATGACACCCATGCAGACAGGAACTGAAAGTTCGACTGCAGAATCCTACACTAAAGCTCTGTATGAGCACATCCACTCGTGCATGAATCGTGCCATGCCAAATAGAACCAAGACACTCTCCCCTCCAAAAAAAGGAAGCCAGTCTGGTGGCCCCTTGCCATAAACAAACTTTACACAACAGAAGGAAGAAACTGTTGCAGAAAAGAGGAAAATCACAGGATGCAAAAAACTCCCCTTACCAGCCTCAGTAAGAAGCTGAGATCCCTCATAAAATCCTCCAAAGCGAGTTATGAAAATAAAATTGCCAAAGATTCCAAAGACAACCACAAGGCATTCTATAGCTATGTCAAAAATCTAAATGGCAATGCTCAGATCTGCTCTGAGCTACAACAGAAAGGCATTAAATATACTGATCCCAAGGACATAGCCAATATCCTGGCAGATAGATTCAGTGCCAACTTCACCCCCTCTCACCCCCTAAAGGGCCAATCTCAATACAGACAGATTGCCAAATTCCAGTAATCACAGCCACACAGGTAAAAACCACACTCTCCAAAGCTATGGGACCAGACGACATCCCAGGCTGTGTACTACATGAACCACAAAATGAACTGGTGCTATTGGACCAGATGACATCCCGGGCTGTGTACTACATGAACTACAAAATGAACTGGTACCTCACCTAAGTGCCATGTTTAATCATAGCCTCACCTCAGGCTTCATGCTCAATGAGTAGTGCACAGCTATTGTTATCCTACTCCACAAGGGGGGATCCACCTTGGATCCTGGGAACTACTGCTCCATCAGTCTGACGAGCCTGATCTGCAAAGCCATGGAACGTATTATCATGAAACTTATAAACAAAGACATTGGCAACCTTCAAACACTGCACTCCACCCAGTTTGGGTTCGTGAAGGGCTGATCGTGACTCCTGAACCTGACTGACTTCTTTCAATCAGTCTCCAGAGCAGTGGACGAGAGTAAGGCAGTCCACACAGCCTATCTGGACCTCGGCAAGGCCTTCAACACCATCCCCCACTCTTGCATCACAGATAAACTTACTAAGCTGGGCATAAATCCCTACGTCACTCGATGGGTTGCCAACTGACTTACGGACAGAACCCACGCTGTAAAAGTAGCCGACTCCAAATCCATCTCCAGACAAGTGACAAGTGGAGTACCTCAGGGTTCAGTCCTGGGACCGCTCTCGTTTGGCATCTACTTCTCTGAAGTACAGGCCAACACTGAGGGACTCTGGCTAACAAAGTTCGCAGATGACTGTAAACTGGGAGCCATTACTGAATCCCAAATGATGTGGATATTCTACAAAAGGGCCTTACAGAAACAGATGCTTGGTGCCAGAGCCATGGGCTCAAGCTTAATGTCAAGAAATGTACAGTTATCCCCTTTGGAAAAAACATGTACCTGTGAATTACCACATAGGTGGCAGTAAACTAAACACCGAAAGTGTGATAAGAGACTTAGGAACACAGGTGGACAGTGGTCTCACCTTCGATAACCACATCGCCGCAACAGTCAGGAAATCCTTCTATGTGGCACACAACATCACTAAGGGCTTTTCATCCACAAAAAGGAGGTCATTGTTCCCCTCTACTCGTCACTCATTAGACCAATCATAGAGTACAATGCCTTGTTTGGTATGTACCTCACAAGACATCTGCAACAACTGGAAAGGCCACAGAAACACCTCACTAAATGAATCACAGGCCTAAAGCAGATGCCCTATGCTGACAGACTAAAAAAAACTCCAGCTATACTCTGTCACATATCGTCTACTCAGAGGCGATCTCTGCTTAACATACAAGGCCATGTCAAACACAGAGCTGTTGGACATGCTACACTTAAAGAAATCCCAATCCATCCAAACCACACACTCCAGGGATCTAAACCTTGTCATAATGAACAAAACATGCTGGAGGGATAGGTTCCTGACTCAGAGACTCCCCATATATGTCTTGAAGAGGGCCCCTCTTCAAAAGGAACCTTGACGACCGGATGGGAGACGGGAAATTTACCCCGGCGATCACATCAGTCGACCTGGTAGACAGGGGGTTCAGGGAAGTAAATATTGTGGGAAGAAATAGCCAAGGAATTCTTATGACTAGGCTTGTATAGGCCCTACGGCTGATAGCCTAGTCCCAACCTATGAACAGCAGGTTATACTCTAGTATCAACTGAAAACTCAACCACAGTTGGTCTTTCACTTAGTATTCCTCAACCCCTTTCTTTTTGCCCACACTACAATATCAATTTCTGGTAGGGTAGGCAGTCTACAACATGCAGTCCAAATTTCTGCTTGGCCTCATTCAACTCTACTACCTTTTCCCCTCTATTTACTTGTTCCTAATACTTTGGTCCCTTTGACATATTTCTCTGGTAAATTTCAGCACCCTCTTATTTTCTATACCCCTAACTTGCAGTCATCCCTGTTGGAAATGTCACCTTTCTCCATTAACACCTTAGTGTAGTTCTTAAAATACTTCCTGCACATAATATTCTGTATGGTTGCTGTTATTCTCCTTAAGGACCTGCATCAAAAATCCCACTCCCGCGCTCTATTTCTTCATCTTAAAGCACATAGCAAAGGAGAAAGAAGACATTTCTGCCTTGTTCCCCTGCTTGAACTTAACTAATTTCAAAGGAAACCTCCCACCATAATTCTTGCCAAGCAGGTATGACACTAGCCCTGACCTCGATGCTTTGTCAGAGATGGCCTGCATCTGTCACCCCTGGGTTTCCAGGTACTGGCTAAGGCTCTTGCCACCCCTATAGTGCCTTTTTTAGGCAATGTTCCAAAGACCAAATTGCCACTGTAACAGCTATAAATAAATGCAATCTGAGGGTCATGCTGATCAAAGCAAGAAGTCTAAATCTCAAGATGCACTTGCTCGAAGCACTCCTCAAAATGGAGAACATCAACATTTGTGCTGTAACGGAGACCTGGTTTAAAGCGTCAGAAAGCACCCCTGCGCTACCAGGCTATAACTCATTTCACACCTTTCGGCCCCGAAACATGGACCGAAGCTCCAAAGGTGGTGGTGTCTCCATATTCATAAAGGATATACACACCTCCAGACTAGTAGCCCAGTATAATCCATCTGAGATACTTCAGGTACAACTAACTTTGGGTAAGACTGCGATCCAAGTCATAGCCTTCTATAGGTCCCCAACTATGTCCCTATATTCTCACTCCACCTTCCTAAGCACCCTGGACTCTATCAAGGTCAAACCCAACACTCTCATACTAGGAGACTTCAACTACTCCTCCATCAACTGAGAAAACTACTCAAGCACCAATACACTGACCCAATGCTTCCTGGAATTCATCAATTCCAATGCCCTGAACCAGTTCATTCTGACCCACACTAGAGGAAGCAACATCCTTGACCTGGTTATTACTAACATGGGCGACCGTTACTCTACACCAATAGTCAATCCCGCCCTGGTTAGATCCGACCATAAACTAATCACCATGGAAATCCACATCTCACCCACACCCCCCGCAAAGGTAACCACCTTGAAAAACTTCTCCAAAGCTGACTTTGGACTCCTAAAAAAAGAGGTGGCTAACTTCACTGCACCCATGCCAATGGAAAACAGCTGCATGACTGCCGAGTCATACACCAATGCACTGTACAACAATGCATGGAACTAGCCATACGCAACAGAACCAAGACACTCTCCTCCAAAAAAAGGAAGCCAGTCTGGTGGTTCGCTGCCATTAATAAACTCTGCAACAGAAGGAAGAAACTGTTGCAGAAAAAGGTGAAGTCCCAAAACTTGAAAAACTCCCTTAGTAGCCTCAACAAAAAGTTGAGATCCTTCATCAAATCCTCTAAAGCCAGCTATGAAGGCAGAATTGCAGCAAACACTAAAAACAATCACAAAGCCTTTTATAGCTATATCAAAAACCTCCATGTCAATACCCAGATGAGATCTGAGTTACTGCACAATGGTACCTCCTATACTAAGCCAACATATACTGCCAACATACTGGCTGACAGATTCAGTGCCAACTTTACCCCTCTCTCCCTCCTAAAGGGCCAATCGCAATACCGGTAGAATGCCAGGCACCCAGCATTACTGCAGCCCAGGTTAAAACTGCAATATCCAAGGTCAAGAATACGGCTTCCATGGGACCCAATAATATCCTTTGCTGTGTTCTACATGAACTACAAAGTGAACTGGCACCACATCTGTGTGCCCTGTTAAGTCACAGCCTCACCTCAGGCTTTGTCCCTAATGAATGGTGCACTGCTACAGTCATCCCTCTCCATAAAATGGGGAGCGACTACAGACTCAGGGATTATCACCCCATTAGTCTGACGAGTCTGATATGTAAAGCTATGGAATGCATCATCATGGACCTGATTAACAAAGATACAAGAAATCTCCAAACTCTGGACGCCACACAGTTTGGCTTTGTGAAAGGGAGATTATGCCTGCTCAACCTGGTTGACTTCTTTGAGTCAGTCACCAGGGCTGTGGATGAAGGCAATACAGCCTACCTCGATCTGGCCAAGGCCTCTGATACCATTCCTCACTCTGGAATTATTGATAAATTCACCAAACTAGGCATCAACCCCAATATCACTAGGTGGGTTACAAACTGGCTCACAGATAGAACACACAGTGTGAAAGTAGCGAACTCCAAGTAATACTGCTAACCAGTCACGAGTGGAGTCCCACCGAGATCGGTCTTGGGTCCTCTCCTGTTCAGCATCTACTTCTCAGAAGCCAGGCCAACACAAAGGGACTCTTGCTGACCAAGTTCGTAGATGACTGCAAGCTGGGAGTCATTATTAACTCCCCAAGTGATGCAGACATCCTACAGAAAGGCCTCACTCAGACCAATGACTGCTGCTGAAACCACAGCCTTAAGCTTAACGCCAAAAATGCATCATCATCCCCTTTGATAAAAACTCAGTTCCCACTAACTACCCCATTGATGGGAGCCCAATGAACACTGAAGGCATTATAAGAAATCTGGGGATGCAGGTTGACAGCAACCTCTCCTTCGACCACCACACTGCCACTGTGGTCAGAAAGTCCTTCTATGTGGCACATCTCATTACCAAGGGTTTTGCATCCAGGAAGAAAGAGGTCATCGTCTATCTCTACTATCCCCTTATTAGACCAATCATTGAGTATAATGCCCCACTTGGCATGTACCTCACTAGACACCTGCAACAGCTGGAGAGGCCACAGGCATACCTTACGAAGAGGACCCTAGGCATTAAAACACGTGTCTTATATGAGACAGACTCAAAAGACTCCAGCTATTCTGTCTCATATCGCCTACTTAGAGGCGATCTCTGCTTGACTTACAAAGCCATGTCTGACCCAGCTCTGATCACTTCAGTGGCTCTATTTGATAGAGACACTGGGAACTAACGTTGGGTGGCATGATGCTAGGGCACTTCTATGAGCTAGGCTTGTAAATGCTCCAGGGTCATTAGCCTAGTACACACATATGAACCCTTCACATACCCTCTATTTATTAACCCATTTATTCTGTATGGCAATGTAAAGTCAAATACCTACTCTGCATCAAGACATACTAACAATAGTGTTTTCTTACACTCTGCATCCCTCTAGATCATCATTAATTTATTAATGTTGCCAAATACCCCCTCCCAAAAAAGACACAATAATCCATATGTATCAAATCTGATAATTTGGCATTCTCTCAGCTAGTACAGACATAAACACTTTATAATCATTTGAAAATTGAAATGGGTCTATACACAGCTGAGTTTGAAAGGTCTTTACCCTCTTTGAGCAATACAGCAACCAGAGCTTTCTTCCAAGATGCTGGTAACACCCCCCCCCCCCCACATACCATAAAATAGGACTAAAAATCCTTCCATATCTTCACCAGTTTCTTCCCTCCTAACTTCTACACAAATACAATCTCTTCCTGGATATTCCCCCGTTGATTGTTTATACATCTACTTAATTTATCTTTTCCTGACATACCTATTAAATTGATAAATCAAACTGGTTTCTAACTTTGCCTCAAGTCTTCCATGAATATTTCCATTTGTGCATTTTCATAGTTTCCACATTACTCTGTTTTACAAAATGTAATAAAACATTTAAAATATCTTTAATATTTCTAAAGGATCCCACACAACCCTGTCTACTTTCCGTCACCAAAGTCATTTTGCTAAGAGTTTTTGTACTCTAAAATTATCACAAAATAGTTACTTAACAGCAACCTTTTTCAATTCATGCATACTATCAAAATGTTCTGGTTTTCCCTTTAGCACTTTGCAGTCCTTTTCTTCTGTGAGATTTCCCATACTCTGCAATGCTAATATTTGCCACCTTCTCTCAATAACCCCTACTACTTCCCCATAACTCATTCTCTCTCTCTCGTTTCTAAAAACAATTCTGTCTTCTCTAATAACTCTCAAATCATTTCCACTACCCATTCCTTAAATTACATTCTCTTTAACAGATAAAGCTCCAGTGTCTCAGTTTTACTTCATTACACCACATCTTTATCTTGGCTTTCATTCATCGCTGCATCATCTGAAATACTTATTGGAAAACTTTCGATTAAATACACATATTCTTTTAAATATAACTTTGATCCATCCTCAGCTACTTTATTTTGTGGAATAATACATACATTCTTTCTGGATTCCTATTAAGAAATTCACATCTTCCATACCAAACATTCTCAGATTTCTTCAGAAAACTGTCCTCTTGTTATAGTCTCCCTTCTAGGTCCCCAATACTTCCACAGCATCGCAAAACAGGTTCCTGTTCCAATCCATAAACAATATTCCCTACTGAGAACTTATTTCTGTTTTAGGTGAAATATTAATAAATGCTAATTTAATCTTTCTTCCCTGCCAATAACCCCATTTGTGTCTTTCTCCCCTTTTCTATCACTATTGGAGCCTCCTTAGCAATCAGTATTATTACTCCCTTTTCATTTGTCTCTCATATTTCGGCTGAATGTCCACCCTGAAATCATCTGTCAAATCTGCATGCTGATTTCTAACCAAATGCATCTCCTGCAACATTATTTGTGCCCTACACGTCTTAATACAATTCAATACTATTTGCTTTTTATGTACACCTTTAAGATCATTTACATCCCAGGATAATGTGAAGAGATAAGGCCACAAAACTCCCACCTATTATATGTGAAAGTCCCTTTTAATATGCTTCCAACTTTTAGCTTCCATACACCCACTAATATCTGGCAGGCTGATCTTTTATGTAGTTGCTTTTCTCATCCTCATTTGAACCTTTGTCACAGTCATAAAGATTTTTGTTTCAAAGAAATTACTCAAAACTAGATTTTCAAAACCTTTTCTCTTTTATCTTACAAACACACACAAAAATATATGCATTTAAAAAAATGAAATTTTCCCATCCAAATAGGAGGAGTTGCCCCAAAATGACAACAGCAGTAACATGTATTACCTAGTCTAAAATTAAGGTTATCCATCCTAAAGCTTATTAGAGCATGTGTTCCCACACCAATTATTAATTGTGCCTTTCTTATCTATATTCTACTCCCAGATGTGAAAAACAATTTGTATGCTTTCAATAAACATCAATGTTTAGCCCCAAGAAAAAGTGCACTGGCTACCTTTCAATAAATAAAAACTACGCATTGATAATATTAAGTGCATCTTAGTATTAAGGCTGCTGGGGAGGCAATTACCTATATAATTTATTCACTTCCCACAGTCTCAAACTTCATTTACTTTCAGTGAATTGCTTGCCAGGTGTACCCCTAAATGTTAATTATGAAGTGTTCAGAGCTCTCATGATTACTTGTTTGTACCTGCAGACACCTCATCTCCACGTAAAACAGTTAGTAATGGGAAAAAGTAGCTTGTAACTTTGCAGATACATGAAAGAATCTTTATAAAATGTCACTGCTTTACAATACAGTATACAATTAATATACTGAAAACTTTATACAAATATTAATAAGAGCAAATATAGTTTTACCTACATTTACTTCTTCAGTCCCATCCTAAACATTATTGACATAAAGTGGGGTATATGCTTGTACAGTTCACGTACCAGTTTAACACAATCAACAAAATTTCAGTCTTTTGCGGCCACTTCTTGTAAAGTCATATGTCACGCATCTAATCCTACTTCTAAGGAGACTGGTGTCTTATAGTCCCCATTTAATCACTAATTTCAAAATGTTGCAGGTCTTCTTGCTCAACTCCATCTCCCTTCTCCTCAATTCAAAGACAAAGTACTCCTGATTCTTCTAGTCAGCTCTTGTACTATTTTCTGTTGCTCATGCATTTTCCTTTGGAACAACAGAAAAGGTTTAAAGTTTCACTTGCAAAGCCTATCTTGTGGATTTTGTTACCGTCGGAAGAATTAGAAGCAGCACTCTGGCTTGCTAACTCACTCTGTTGGTTAACTTTGTTTTTAAATTTCCTATCTAGACTATTCTGCATCCAAAAATTACTTTTTTTTTTCTTGCAGGATCAAAGACATCCGAAAACAGTTGGGCATATCAACTTGAATCTCACACCTGCTTCACAACATTCACCAACTGTGGGGATAAACTTGCTTCTCTCATTCCTGCCTGATGTACAGTAATCGTGTTCCACAAATATTCTGCTGTCCCCAATTTTTAATAATTTTCCTTTATGCCACTACTTTTTTCAGGAACAACTCCCTGCTGGTAGGATTGTAACTTACAACATATATCTTGCCTGCTTCCTGATGGTCAGGTTTACTAGTTAAGGCTTCTACTTTCTGAACATTTTGCTGTTTGACCATATATATTCCTTCAGAGTTTTACTAAGACCTCAGAAAACATTTGATTTATTTTTCCTCTAAATTACTGAAAACCATATCCTACATCAAAACTGAGATTTGGACTTTTTTTTTTTTGCTGAACAGCTGCAATGTTCTTCCCAGTCAGAGTTTTTTCTCCTCTTCTCCCTTTCTGATTGATTTTACAACTGTTTTTTTTGTTTGTTTGTTTGTTTTCTACTGCAGTTTTCCACTGGAAAAGCTGTAATCAACACACTAATTAGTATGCAGTTACCAAAAAATGTCCAGAAAAATGTCTGTAATCATTAACAAACTTCTGGCTTCCAGTTCCAGATTTAAGGAAAGATGACTTTGGGGAAATTGTTGTATTTCCTACGAGCACTTTTAGTTCCTATTGGAACAGTTTTGAATTACCTGCTAGTGCTTATCTTTTTCCTGAGGTAGGAGGCCTTTGCAGCACTGGTTGGCATTCTGGGCTTTTTTTTTAATTCAAAGGTATGTACTGTGCAGTAGCCTGCTACTGCTTTCAAGCCTACCAGCATTTGTCTCTATCCAGCATAAGTTTTTTTTTTCTTAAATTATGGTTGAGTCAGGGTCATTTTTGTCCCCTAATTCTTCTTTTTACTAAGTGAAAGGCTGCATCTTATGCAGGGGCTATTTTTTCTAGAAAGTAATTCAGGGCAACTTACTGTCTGTCTGAATATTCACTTCTGTGGTTTTGAATTATTACTACAATTACAGGGAGGGGCTGACTGAAATGCAGAAACACCAGAAAGAAGATCATCAATGCCAAAATTTCTAAAAAAAGATTGCACAAGTAAGCAGCTTCCTATTGTAATCCATGAACCAAAACCCAACCAATAAATTCAGTCCTAATTTGTCTGCCAGTGGCAGTGTTACAATTTTTTTCTTAGTTGAGGTGTAGGGTTGGGCACAGGACATGCCCAGCCCATCCTTACTAATGCATGCGAACCCTAACCATAACTCTACAACATACTTTAGAAAAACACTTTCCACAACACTGCCACTATACATCTACACATGACACTCAGACACAGTATTAAATATATCCCATTCCATAACCCTTACTGTAAACCTAACCTGCAAACATCTGAGCACACTCTCCTGCCCCCAATGCCAAAACTTTCAATACATGAAACATTCAGCATTAACATCCCACACTCACATTTATCACCTACAACTAAACTGTATGTGCCACTCAACCAAATGTATACTTGATTAAAAGTGTAGTCAGTCAACTGGTCGTATACTTAATTCGGCTGACCACACACGTTTATTTATTTATTTATTTCATTTATTTTTATTTTCAGTTTGATTACCGGGGAAGTCCACTGGGCCAGAATGTGCCCATTTTCAGTGGAGGCCTGGGGAGAAAAGCTCCATAAGCAACACAAATACAAAAAGGTTACATAATGCAAAGGTAAAATACATATATAAATTCGTACAGTTAGGAACAGCAAATGCTTAAATTGTACATTATAAACACAATTAAAGACAAAAGATAACACAGTTTACAGGCATTTACATTCAGAGCAATAAGTTTCAACTGTGTGAAAAATAAGCATCTGAGGTTACTTGATATTTACAATGTTTAGATACTTGGGAGTCAAGAGAGAGACAGCTTGTTTAATCTGAGGATGCTAGCTTAGGTTTGTTTTAGGAGAATAGAAAATAAAGTTGTAGGGTAGCATGTAGCAAGGAGTATGGAGAGATCAAAGGGGAAATGTCTTAGAATTTATGTAGGGTGAAAGCAGGAACATTTACGTTACCTAGGGAGAAAGAGAGAAGGAGTTGGCCTGCAGGACGTTTGGGTTTGTGAATAGAGATTAAATTTTGGTGTTCAGATCTCAGAGATCTGATTGGGATGTATGGGGGAAGGATGTTTAAGGCTGGGCATTTCTCTGGATAGAATATTAATTTGTGAGCGGTGGTTAGTTGGAGATATTCTAAGTGGTTAGAGAGTTCCAGCCAGTTCAGAGATTGTAGGGTAAGGCAGTGGTGAGTAGAGGTTTTGGATTTAGTTGCAAATTTAGAGATCTTATTATAGCAAATTTAAAGTTTAGAGGTGTTGGAAGAAGACAGGTTAGTTAGAAGAGGGGCTCCGTATAGTAAAGAAGGAAGGAGGTAGGTATTTGCTATAGTATGCCTGGAGGAGTTGGAGAGAAAGCGGTTATTCCTATAGAGCATACCTAGCTTTCGGTGTGTTTTCTTTATGTTTTGTTGTATGTGGATATCAAATTTAAGGTGTTTGTCTATGGTAATGCCAAGCGGTTTTGCAGAAGGGACCACTTCTATAGCAATGTTGTTTTGGCTGAGGACTTTGAAAGCATTTTTGTCGAAAGAGAAAGCCCTGGAGGGAGGGAAAAGAAGTATTTTAGATTTATTAGAGTTGAGCGAGAGATGGTTGTGGTGCATCCAGTTCTCAGTAGTGGAAAAAGCTATTTGGGTTTTAGTCAATAGTTCAAGAAGGTTAGAGATGGCACAGACTAAGGTAGAGTCATTAGCGTATTGGATAACTGTTGTGTCAGGGATGACAGTGTGAAGGTTATTTATGAAGATGTTGAAAAGCAGAGGTCCGAGGATGGACCCCTGGGGAACACTGGTGGGTGTTGGCAAGAAGGAGGAGGTAGAGTTCTTCCATCTGAGAGCTTGACATCTGTCTGATAGGTAGCTGGAGAACCAGGATAGGGTGTCAGGGGAGAGATGAAGGTTGGAGAGATGAAAAAGAAGGTGCTTGTGGAAGATGGTGTCGAAAACTTTTGAAAGATCTAGCAGTACTGTGGATACTAGTAATCCAGAATCCCAGGCTCGATTTACTGATTCTAAGAAGGATAGTAAGGCAGTAATGGTGCTGTGGCCAGGGTGGAAACCATGTTGGGTGGGGGTTACGAGGTGGTTCTGAGTTAAGAAAGGCATAAGTTGGTGGTGGACACATTTTTCTAAAATTTTTGATATTGGCGAGAGTAGGGCAATTGGGCAGAAGTTGGAGATATTGGTGTTTTTGCCTCCTTTGTGAAGAGGTAGAATGAAGGCAGATTGCGAAAGTTTGGGTACATATGACTCTTTTAAAGATCTGTTAATTAGGATGCTGATAGGGAGAGTGATACCTTCAGCAGCAGATTTGAGGAAGGAGGAGGGTATGTTGTTGGGGGCATTTGAGCATGGCTTTAGTTTGGATAGGAGCCTTTTTATGAAAGTAGGTGAGACAGATTTGAGCTGGAAATAAAGAGGACAGTTATGAGGGTTGTTAGGAGAAGAGGAAAGACAGTTGGATGGATTACTGTCTGGAAAAGATTTGGTTAGATTAGCTATGGATTCTGTAAAAAATGTATGGAAGTGAGATCTTAGTTCTGAGTCAGTTATGCTAGGGTCAGGGCAGGGATTATTCCTGGACCCTGGATGGAGTAGGGAATTAACAGATTTCCAGAATTGTTTTGGGTTCTTGTTAGACTGAAGTTTATTATAGTAGTTTTTTTTGTCAAAGGTGATTCGTTTTTTTTAGTTGGTTGCGGATTAAGTCAATAAGCTGTTAACGAGCTTCTTCCTGTAGTCCAGCTCATGTATATATACTTGTATGTACTTACATATAGACATACAAACACAAACATATGCATGCATAGGATCATATGTAGATACAAGAAGAAACAGTCCATGAGACCACTGAGCTACCTAAAGTTCTCACCTCAAATGTCCAACAGTACTGTCTAGTTAAGTGATTTGCTCCAAGTCGCACAATATGAAAAAAGGCTACGGAAATCAAACCCTGGACTACAGGAAGAAGCTCGTTAACAGCTTATTGACTTAATCCTCTGTATTAATTAATACAGTGTGTGTATGTATGTATGTATGTATACATATATATATATATATATATATATATATATATATATTTATTTCAACAGACAGACACACAAAGTGTGCTTTACTCAAAGTAACTCATTTAACCACATTACTAGATTCCTAGCTATCGTTCGTTAGTGTTAAAACAGTTCATCAAACTTGGAAAACTACTGCCAAGAGCTATGTAATTAGGTAAAAACATAAAAAGTGTTCTTAAAATAAACTCCAGCAAAACAAATGATTTGATATTTAATTTTCATTTTGTTAACTGGGTATATAAACTGGCCCCGAGACAAATTTCAACCATGGCCTGGGCCCATACCTCTCAATTGTCTAGATTTTTGATTCATCTTTTGGTCTGTTCCTCATAAAATTTGTGATTTTCTATATTTCTGTGGCAAGTTAGTGAGGACTGAATTCACTAAATAATGACAGGGATTTGTATTTCAGACTTCATTTCCTTCAGAAAATGCATGGTAACACAAGACATTTCACTCTTAGCAGCTTTCTACGTTTATAACAGCAATATTTAAAAGTTGTCCCTATTTTGGGGCTTTGTCCAGACTTTTTCTGCTAAAAAGTTGAGCGTTATGCCCAGGCCACAAGGCAGAACGTGGAAAACTGGGCTAAAGATGTAATAAACAGTCTTCTGAAAATCGCAGGTGTGTCGTACATTTTTTATGTTTTTTTTCTGACGATGATATATTTCTTTCTGATGACGATACCAGTGACAACTCCAAAGCACACACAGTCAAAATGTGCGCTACTTACCACTTATGGACCCCCTTGACACAAGCCCATTCCTTGATAACATGAGCTCTTCCCACGTAAACACAAAAACTGTATTTAGAGTTGATCTCATGTGAAAAGCATAACCAGTAGCAAAAGACAATCTTACAGAGAAAAATGATCACATTTAGAAGCAATAAGTAAAAATGCTCATGCACAGTTTCTGCCTAAATACAAGTCAAATTGAAAGTTTGTGCTTTCTCGCTAGTAACTGCAGCCTTAGAAAATCCAGAGCTTTGCAACAGTTAAACTAAGGCACACAATACGTTTACAGGACTGATGCACTTATATGGCCATCCCTATGAACAGTAACAACGACACTTACTCAGTGATCCTTTTCGTTAACTCAAAGCACAGGTGTGAAGAGCTCGCGGAGAACACCCTATATCCATGTTTAGCCACGTTCATCCTAAGTAAAGTAACTAAGAGATCTGAACAGCTTAAAAACCGAGATATAAAAACACTTCAGCGTTGACAAAGGACACAACTGAAAAGCGCGTGCCGGTACTTAATTTGCTAACGTCGGGCTCAGACTCTGAGCTAGAAAAACAAATCTGGAAAACCATAGGACATTTACAGTACAGCCCTATAACAAGCAACCCATACAGTTGCTTTATGCAAATCACCCCTTCCTACATCACATTATTTGTTTAACCAAGCTCAGTACTTTGCGTTGATGACATCATTTCCGCCCCGCAAGTGGAACTACACTTCCGCCCTGCCAGCCTGAAATATAACCAGAGGAGAGTTTGCCTCAATGGCATCACTTCCGCCCCGCTAGCTTTCAGCTACTTTAATTTACCCGTGAAACCTCTTCCGTCACAGAGTTTTGAGGATAGTGTATGTAAACGGCGAGCGAATTTGGTACAAGTGCATTTCAGAAACATAGTTAAAGCCAAACACGCAACAGAAATATGGCACAATGGTTAAGGTCTTTAACTCACAGACGTAAGGCTCATGGTTTGATTCTAATTTAGGATTAATGTCTGGGCTTAAAAATGAAGAGCGGTTAGCCTAGTGTCTACCTGTATTCTATGAAATACATTAATTTATTTACACATTAATTCTCCCTTAGTACAAAACTGTAGTTGCTGATGGGATGAAATCAGGGACGTTAGCCCTACCACTTCCCGAGCCAATACAATAAACAATATTAGCAGTTTTTGTCGAAATGTTTCTGATAACTTATTTTATGTATCATCTTGACTTAGGGTTGCCTCCTTTTCTGATGACTGTAGTGGGGCATTTTTTTTATGGAAGAGTGATGTTTTGCAGTGTAAACCATACCCATAACCATTGCAAAGGACTGTATTTCACTTTGTTGCCAAAATAAAAGATCGCACTTATTTACCATTTCGTATTCATTGATTGATTTTTGTTGGCAGAGAAAAGTCCGTCTGGGTAAAATCCATTTTCAGCGGCAGCCCGAAGCGAAAAGTTCCGCCTTTATATTACGCGTGATGCGAATTTATAATTGTAAGGAAAACATCTGTACACGAACTTATTTACATTATTTTTAAATAGTTCTTACACGAACGTAGTAGTTTAACACAAAAAGCAAGAGCGAAATTAACATATGCTGGTTAAATATTGAATGGAAAATAAAATACAATACTAGTTAATGTATTTATAGCATGATGGCTGTACGAAAAAATCAAAAAGGGGTGTTTTTGAGGTTAGTAATAATTTACCGAAGAGAAGTAATATAGCTTAAAAATTGATAACGAGAGATATGAAAGGAGAAATTATGGAAATGGGCAAAATAAATAGTCAGAAGAGGAAGTGTATAGTTGGTGGGGTGTGAGAGGAAGAGTAAGAGTTTAGGAAATTAGTCCAGTGAGGAATAAGGCAAAACAGACTGGGAAGCATAATGGCTGTAAGAGTTGGAGAAAAGTAATCTGAATAAAGCTAGCCAGGTAAACAGGAAGAACAGAGTCCTCTTTGGCATAGATGTTGTTTCATCAAAGTATTGAAACTATTTACGTTTTCTATTTGTTTTAACTGTGTGTGGATTCCATTCCAGAAATGGGAGTAGAGAGTCTCCAGCAGTGTTGAATGTCTTACTGACACATAGTTTATACTGATGCATAGAGTTTATTGCTAAACTGCTGACCTCTAGTGGATGAACAGTACAGTGTTTTGTAATGCTGGGCATTTGTCTGGAGTACAGCAGGCTGTGGGCAATGAATAGTTGTGAGTATGTCAACTGGTATGGGAGTTCAAGACAGTTTAATTGTTTTGATGTAAGGTAGTGGTAGAACTTGTAGAATGTGAGTTGTTTCTTTTGTTTTGTATCATATTAATGTATTTCATATAATAGTATTTGTTTTATGCAGTTATTAGAGAAAATGTAGAAAGTATTTTTTGTCCTCAAATCTCGGGACGTTTGCCATTTTTCATGTTTTTACACATGGCACAACTTCCCATGTAGGGACTGTCCTGGGAGGGAAACATGGTTATGATTTAGCTGTGCAGAATGGTGTACTTCTTCAGTTACTTGCTTCCTTAAATAAATCCTTATCTTTTGGAAACATGCTTGCAGTAGAATTACACCCTAGGTGGCCACCCAGTTTGTCTCTGCATAAGGTCGGCCATGCTAGTGGTGTATAAGTATAGCTTAACCCCACTTTGTCTGCTTATTGCTTGTTGAAGGTCCTCCTTAAATCAGGAATGCTTTATTTTTCTCTCTTTCTCTTATACGAATTATTTTATGTCTACCACATCTGGCACTTGAATTCAATTGCTTTTTATAATTACGTTCATCTCTCCTGAGCTGTCTGCTTTGTATTTTCAAGTGTGTATTATCTACATCTGTTTCACTCAAAGTGTTATACCAAATTTAGATTCTAATGCTTTTCCTGAAGCAATACTTATTTCTGTATTTTTTGTATTTATATTTCAAAGTAGTGTGTACTGTATTAAGAATGTATAAGCAGGGATGACCTTTGGTCAACTGGTACCCTAGGCAAAAGCGCTCCACAGCACCCTTCCCCCCACAAACACACCACCTGGTGCCCCATCCTGGTCTACCTACACCATCCAAATTACTGGAAAGCACCCTGTTAGAGTGGTGCCCTAGGCGGCTGCCTAGTTAGCCTATGCCTAAGGCTGGCTATGTGTACAAGCATACTAGCCATACTCTTTAGCTACACTATATAGTCTGGCATTCATGTGCAGTCACATTTTATCAGGTACTTACGCTCACTTTTAAAGTATCCTGGCACTGCCATAATACTAACAACACCAGACTATCTCCTTCCCTTTCATCAGGCCACTTTATTACAATATTCTGAAGCAGGAAAATATCTGAATAAAATTATACAGAAGACTTTCTGTCAAAAAGTTAAATGCTAAGATAGCAGTCAAATTCTTTGAAAGCAATTCAGCTTTGGCACTGACTCTGGTATCTCAGACTCTTCACACTTACTGCTCAGTTGCGCAGTTCCTTGTGTAGTGTCTAATAAAGTCCCATCCCTCAAAAATTTCTCATTTGTATATTCATTTTTATTATCTGAATTCACTTCTTTAGGACTAGAAGTGCTTGCAGTCACTCTGGTTCTCAATTAATCACTATGCTCCTTGTAAGTGATACCAATGTTAGTTTATTCAACATGAAAGAACCTGTCTGTTCAGTCACCACACCTGGGAGCTAACTCAGCCCTGCCCCTGTTGTATCTCATAGGTATACTTAATATAATCATTAAATGATCTGCTATTTGTGTGGTTCTCATGTTAAAACGTCTTATTGTCTCACTTTCACATTTTAGTTATGTTTTGTCAAACCAAGTCTCTTCCTGACATGTCTATGAAAAAAATAATTATGCAGGTGAATAACCTATTGTGCAATTAGGCATAGCTTTGTTCACAGCAGAAACAACTACATTTTATTTTCCACATCTAATGCAGTATTTGATAGCTTCTTCATTCCAGCTTTAAATGCCTGAATAGATCTTTCTGGTAAGCCATTTTTGTACTAGTGGAATGCCTAATTCAGTTTTGTTTAATAAAGTAAAACTTTTCTGATGTGAATTAAGCAGTTTTATCTGTCATACATGTTCAGATTACATAAGGGCAAAATAATCTTCTCAGTCTACATGTAGTACATGAAGTCCTGTGATTATGCTCTGAATTTGGGAAAAAGACAACTCCATTAAGTGCATTTTTGATGTAAGAATGGTAATTAACAAATACTGCTTACAATTTTTTTCAGCACTGTCAAACTCTAATCTTGCACTACAGTATAACAGCAGCCAATGATGAGAAGCTGGAACAGCTTTGAAAGCTGTAATACACTTCCTTGTCACATAAAGATGTGGTAGCATGAAGTGCCATTCATTTGGAGGCACCTCACTTCTGGCCACAGTCCATGTGGCAGTGCTAGGTGTTTTATTGCTTTTAAGGTGTAAAACACTTCAAGGTCCTACACTTTTTCCCCTGTAGTTAGTAGTACATTGCAGCAGCTAAAGCTCCATGAACTATAGTCAGGTACAGCTCCAGTGAACTATAGTCAGGTCTTTCTGATTATAACTCATTTGCTATTTGTTCTTGACATGGATGACAAGATTCATCTCTTGAGCTTTGCATTGCTCCACCCTTGATTTATTTCTTCTGCTCACTGCCCATAATAACTTTATTATTATTGGAAGCCCTGTCATAAACCTCTCTATTGTAGCTGGTGATGTCACTTCCAAAATACAAACCTCTCCCATTCATTATGAATATAAATGTACAAGAATCATGAATCCACTGTTCACAAGATGACCTAGAAATAAGCATATGCCATATTTTTCAGCATTCATTTAGAAATTCCTTTAGGTTGTAGTAAAGGTTGTCTTGGCATCTTTTGTTCCATCTGGCATAGTACACAGTGTCTGGACATGTACTCAATCTCACCATCTAGCTTTAGCCACCATTTGCATAATAACATTTTCATTTTCACAATGCCTGGATACCTAGTGTGCAATTCTTTCAGTACTCTTTTTCTCATTTTCCGTGGAATAATGATTGCAGTGCTCTATCGCACACAGCCTTTCTTTACTAAAAGTTCTAATCTTCTTTTGTGATACACCTCTACTCTTTCATCGATACTATGAGGCCAACTTTCCATCGTGAAAGTTAATATTCATGATAATACTCTTATAATTTCTGGCCATGTATGCAACCATTTCAGATTTTATTGGAACGTCTTAGAAATGATCTACTGTCAGAGCAATTGTGCATCCTGTCACACTTTCAGTCACATTATTGCTAATTTGTGAGTATGGTATACTTGAAAAATCATCTGCCTTGTTATGACTTTTTGACAGTCTGCATGATAATTTTACACTGATAAGATTATTACCCATCTTTGGATATGAGCTGCTACTGGGGCAGGCACTTCTTTACATGTATCAAAGTTAACAATAGTTTATTGTCTGTAACCAACTTGATTAATCTATCCCAAAAGTACTGACTGGATTTTTTCATTTTGAAAATCAAAGCAAGTTACTATTTTTTCTACTTCTGATTATCTTTTTTTCAGTTATGAAATGAGTTGAAGAAGCATAATCAATTGACGATTCCTTACCTATTGGCATTCTATGTGAATAATTGCTCCAAAACCAAACATAGAAATATCATATGATAATGTAAGCAGCATTTCTTGGTTATGACTTTATTGCACCTTAGCAGTTCTTTACACCTATAACATATTTTGTTCCTGGTGTTTCCACTACCTTGGAATGTTTTCCTGTAGCAACATGTAAAACAGAGCCAGTGCTACACACTTATTAAGTACACAATTTCCACAGTAGTTCACTAAATGAAGGAATCTTGCAACTGCTTTATACGGGTGGGAGTAGGGGGCACTTTATGGACTTATTCCACATTCTCAGATGAAGGGCACATTTCTTTTTTATTCTGTTTATCTGTTACATATCACCATCCTCGACATTCAGTATATGACTTACCAAAGGCACATTTTGATGTTTTTGTTATTTATTTGTTTATTTATTTAACATTTGTTAACCAGGAAAGTCCAACTTGGAATGAGCCAATTTTCAGCGGAGGCCCAGGGAGAAACGATCCAGACGCATGTCTTTGTAACATGGGAGGAAACTGAAGAATCTGGAGGAAACCCATATGAATGCAGGGAGGACATGCAGACCCTGTACAGATGGCAACCAGCTGAGAATTGAACTGGAGAACCTTTTGCTGTGAGGCAGCAATGCTACCGCTGCACCAATGCACCATTCTAAGAGTCCACTTTTGCTATTATTGTAACACTTTCTGTAAGTTACTAAGATTTTTACTTTGTCATATCAGTAAATGATCTTGGTAGACAGCCACGTTTGAATCCTCAATATATTTTCTGTAATTCCTTGTGAATTGAAAGGCACAGTGCACATAGCACTCCACATGGAAACCTGTTATACCTAAACCATGTTTCTAAGAATCATCACCTAGTAACACTTGCTGATAAGCAGAGTTTAAATTAGTTTTTGAAACCACATTACTCTAACTCAGAATGGCCACTGATTCTACTATTCCAAGGAAAATATACAGATCCATGTTTGCAGTTTGCTTTAAATTTTCCTTATAATTATCAGACAGATGAAATAAGCCTTCCTTCATTACCATATGAACAGCAGGTGGAGCCTATTCACTCTGCTTCATTGGACTAATAATGTATTCTTTTTCTAATCTTTATAACCTTCTTATATTATTTTCATCGTAAATGACAGCAGCCAATCTTTACAGAACTTTGCTGAATAATCTAAACTCTGGTACAGAACTTTGGTTAATCATTCAAAGTGACCAAAACAGCAGCTTTTACATGATGCATTGTGACGAGTTATGCATAGAACACTTATGAATGCATGTTCAGAACTTCTTGTATGTTCATAGGTTAATAGATGATAACTAGGCTGAAGACCCCAGGGGGCCTCTGTAGGTCTTGCCACACTTCCCAAAGGTAAGAACCAAACCCTGTACCTTGTGTCTGTAAGATAAACAGCTTACCATTATGCCAACCACCCAACCCCCAAAGTCTTATATAGATGTTAACTTAAAGGACCCATTTTGGGTCACACATTTAATCTATTTACAGTTTAACACAAGTCTGTGTATCCAGTTCCTCCCATACAAAGCAAGACCATCTCATTCTTTAATTACAATTAACTGTAAACACTACAGTTATTAACATAACCCTCCTGGTAGATTAACTATCACAGATAATGATACATTTAAAGCACAATATAATCCTACTAGATGGTATAAACATTTGGTGGATCAACCACAAAATCTCCCCTCACTTTAACAAATAACCTCCACCTATGTAATTCTTTGGCCTCACTCAATTAATATATCTTCCTATCAGAATAGATAAAAACTGGCAAACAAAGTATTCCTGACTGATAATCCAAAAAAACATGAGTAACATGGGTATGTTAATTAATTCTCTTAGTGATCATCATCCTACTGTTGTTTAATGGAAGCAAAAACAAACAAATAAACAAAAAAATTCATAGAACAACTACTTATAAGTGAATGCATTTCAGAAAAATGCTTTCAAGAGCAGATATTTAACAAAGGTCTTAAAACAACATAATTAGATTTCCCTTAAACATTTACCACTGGCTGAAGCCATACTAAGTATACTTAATTCACTAGCACTGCTACACAAAATGAAACTGAAATGCAGGAGTTCTCCATGGCTAACACCGACCTCAAAATAATGGGTGTCCGATAGGAATAGAACATGGAAACAATGGAAAGACAAACCCACTCAAAATAGTCTTCCAAACTATAGGATCCACGGAAACAAAATTAAAAATATGTTAAAAACAGATAAATCTATATATTTCATTAACTAACAAAACATCCATACAAAAAACTCCAAAAAATGTTGGCATCCTCTAATTGCTCTTCTCTGTCCAAGAGAATTAGCTCATCCTAACCCATCAGTCAGCAAAACCAATTATAACATTGCCTTTTCAATGAATACGCATTTCATATAAGCTAGCACCAAAACTGTGCAACCTCAGTACCTGTACACCTCTAACTATACATATGAACACATGAATCAGTAACTTTAATTTGCAGCCAGTACCTATTAACCAAGTTAAAAACTACTACAGAGTTTAAAACCAACCTCCTATGACCAGACAAAATTCCATTAGAAAATGGTATAGCTGCGGAACTACTGTCAACCCCAAAGCAAGATATATTAATACAGCCATAAAAAGGTTATATTCACAATATATAGAAGTGATCTTATGTAACTCCTTTACATAATGATGGAGCATTTTTGGATTCATCTAACTATGGATTAACAACTATACTATCTCCCTTCTCTAAAAGTCTAGAGAAATGTATCCACAAACAATTTCTAGCTCATCTAATCAAAATATCTTATTGCCCAAAACACAACACAGAGTTTGCCCTGGATACAGTACAGAGACAGCACTGCCAACATTTGCTAATAAGATCAGTAATTAATAGGAATCAAGGTCAACACATCTCTTATAGTTTTCTAGACCTAGCAAAACTTATGATACTGTCTTTCAACAAATCCTCATTGACAGATTAACTGCCTTAGATATCAAGTAGAATGCATTTGTTTGGTTTCATAGCTGTCCTAATAGTTGTTCTCCATACTATAAATGGTAAGATACCTATATGTCTTAGCAGGATACCAAGGAGCCATAGCTGGCTCATCTGTTGACCAGTGCGGGTCCCTCATCTGCCACCTTGTCTACTTAGCTCTTCTGAAGAGTAAAAAAAAAGATCTGTTCCCCCTTAGGCTGGCACTAAATGCCAGATCCCTGCCCCTCAGCCCTTTAATTGAGGAGGAAACACACACACACACACACACACACACACACACACACACACACACACACAAGAAACACTGAAGTGCTTTTCTGTACTGGCAATCAGAAATGGAGGACCTGCATTTTCCAATTGTGTCCCAAACATGTTGTGCCCGGGATGGCTGCTACATTGCCCTACATTTGCCATGCTTGTGTTGCTCCACAAGGATCTACATACTATCTTTCTCAAGTTCATACATGAGACAGTTACAAATGCCTCAACAGTGCAATGTGTATATGATTCTACACTAAAATCTTTAACAGAACTACAATTACTCAGTGTAACATCACAACTTTATAAGTGTTTTAAAACTCTCATCTACTACCAAATATTATAAGAGCAGAAATGATTCTTTTTTTCACGTGAAATCAAAATCACACAAAAATAAACCATTGACTTCAAGATAGTATTCCTAAATAACGCTATAACTGAAAAAGTAAAATATACTAAATTACTAAGAACAATCATTAATCACTACTTAAAATTTGATCAACATATTGATTATATTGTCAGCCAAACAAATGAAAACTTATGAATGTTACATAAATCTGAAACATATCTTGCCAAGTCATCAACAGGCCAAACACTACAAGCCAGATTCAGAAAACTTTACCACATTGTGATAAGCAAAATTGCATGATTAGTGGTCAATGGCAGAATATGTGCAATTCAGAAAAACAAGCTCAGTAACATGGCCAGACCAAGCAGCACTGTTGGGCATGTTATATGCTGATGGCTATATAGTGACATAGAAATGAGCAGCATTGTTATAATGAGTATATCTATGTATGCTAATGAGGTAAAGTAAGATGGAGTGATTCCGAACATATAAATGCCATACAATAGAGCTGCTATTTGAACCCGACTGAATGCTTGTGTTCAGATTGTCTGTATTGTTAAACAATGTTAGGGTTTGACACAGTATTAATAAATGTGTATCTGCAAGAGGCTGTTATTGCTGCTACCATGCCTGATGGTGTGTGAAGTTGTCCTTGGAGGAGCATAGTTATCCCACCACATTTAATGTTTCATGAATGTTTCAACACTGACATTATGGACCTGTACTATGTAGGTAAGGACACCATTCAAGAAATTCTGAATATGGGTCAACCTTATCAGCAGCCCCATGACAGTCATGGAGTGGGTCTACCTGTTAACACCGACATGCCAAAACACCGACAACGAAATAACCGACACGACAAAACCGAAAGTTCAAAAACACGAAACTTCACATGCCCAACAAACCACAATCCCGACAATCAACAAAACAAATAACTTTCTCGAAAAACACACTCACAGCACAAGCACACCAAAAACCTTACAAACCTACACTAAACCTTACATACACAACTATATATGCACTAACCTTAACCCAAACCCTAACCATAAGGTCCGTCACTATCGCACACTTACCTTACCCGCACCCTAACCCTAACTCACTTAATCTGCCCCTAACCCTTAAGTCTGTCACTATTGCACACTTACCTTACCTGCACCCTAACCCTAACTTACTTAATCTGCCCCTAACCCTTAAGTCCGTCACTATCGCACACTTACCTTACCCGCACCCTAACCCTAACTCACTTAACCCGCCCCTAAACCTAAAGTCCATCACTATCACACACTTACCTCACCTGCACTCTACCCTAACGTCCATCACTATCACACACTTACCTTACCCACACCCTGACCCTAACGTCCGTCCCTATCGCACATTTACCTTAACATGTTGGTGTTCTCAGTGTCAAGATTCTCAACTGTCGGTCTTCTCTGTTGATGATCTTCTGGTGTCGGTTATCTTGCTGTTGGTCATTTGCAGTTTCAGTTAATTCAGGTAGACCCCATGGAGTACCTATCCCAGTGAATACTAAGGTATGTGGGGAAGAAATTATGGATATGGGTCAACCTTGTCAGCAGCCCCATGGGAGTCATGGAGTACCTATCCCAGTGGATACTAAGGTATGTGTGGCTTGATGTATACTACCTACAGGGACATTTCAGTGATCTACTTGGGACATAGTGGGGGTATCTCATGTATCTTCCTCAAGAATACTTCATCAGTTTCTCAATGCTATGCTTCATATGTGACGGAGCATGTGTACTTTCCAGATACCCTAGAGGAGAGAGCCAACAGCATGCAAGATTTGTATGATATAGCCTGATTCTTTGAGGTACTGGGGCCATAGACTATATCCACATTGGAATAAAGTCCCCCAACTGGTGAACTGGGAAGGTGGTACATGAACAGCAAAGGGTGTCACTCCATCACCTTCCAGGTGGTCTGTAATGCAAAGGGTCTATAAAGTTTGTGCAGGCTACTCAGGCAGTCATTATGACTTGCATATATAGCACACCTGTGACCTATACCAATAATTTGCAAGGGGTGAATTCCCATAGGGGCATCTTGTTGGTGATGCCATATATGTCCTGGAACCCTGAATTTTCTTTTTAGCTGGCAGCTGAAATTCTACTCAAGCAAAACTATGTTTCTTAGCTTTTCAAAAAAGTGCTAATATAAGGAATTGCACATATTCTGTGAATAAGGTGGATGGGTGTATGCTTAAGTGTGTGCATGAAGTATAGAAAAATAATATTCCCTAGCTTAATCTGTGGACTTAGTATTGGGAGAGTCTTATACATAACTGTTATGGTTAGCAGTAAAAGTAGTTAAGTAATTATTTTTCAAAAATAAGGCTTAAAATGCATCAAAGAATGTCTGGACCATCAGAGCTTCCTTCCACCCTTGGCTATATAAATGATTAACAGGCTTAGTAGAGGGGCTCTATTCTTGAACTTCCCCTAGTCTAAATCAACCCCTGCTCTGAGTCATGGACAGCAGGTTACTATAGGTTTGTGTTTGGCTAGAGACAATGTAGTAAATATTTCTTTAACTTTTTACAGTTAGAACACAGATGTTTGCACAAAAGGTCACTATAGCACTTTAAGAGGCAGTGTACTGTCTGGGAGCAACAAGATGGTATACTTACTTAATTAGCCTTGGTTGATCAAGTTAGTCCCACTAGGCAAGTGGCCTCTTTTCAGGGAGACCTGAAGTAGTATTTATACTACTAGGGGACATTTGATCAGGGCACTGGGAACTATCCTGACTCTTTTTGACAAGTGCCACGGGATGTTTTACATAAATATGAGCCACCACCAACTCAAGAAGATGGAACCACAGATTAACATCTCATCCAAGGGACAACACACTCAGGAGTTAAACACCCTCCGTATGTTGCATTGCAGTGTCAGCAATCATTTACCTGGTGTGGGAATAAACCCACAGCTTTCCACACCAAAGGCAAGTGTGCTACTTGTTGCAACACTGGCACTGACTTCACTATGATTATTTTTTTCACTTTAGTCCTCAAATCAAATCACGGCTGTATGTACAGATGCTTGTCGTTTGGGGGTAGGTGTAAGGAGGCATGCTGTGTATATTCTTCTGAACTTCTGACAGCATCAAGCTGAAATACATTATTGTGGTAATTTTTTTTTTTACATCACAAGTGTACACAAAGTGACTGTCTTTTGTACAAAGGGGTGAGAATGCATGCTGTGTATATCTATGACAGCAACAGCTTGAAGTATATGACTGTGGCCATTTGTTTTTTCACATCTGTACAGATCTAATGCCAGAGTGATGCATGGAAGATTACTATTTTCTTGAGGGTAAGGAGGCAGACACTATTTTCATATTCAAATTATGTATACTTGCAAGCATGTTTTTTCTTTTCTCTTTTTAGTGAGAAATACTATTTTTGTCAGTTTTAAACATCAAGTATTGGATACAGTTTAATTCTTCCTTGAAAGAAAATAAGACAAATAAGACTGGATTTCTTTCCTTAGTAATGATTTTTTGTTTATGCCATCATTCACTCAAAATGTTGGGGAAAAAGCTTTAAAATGTACCTCAGAGCATTTAGAACCATATGGCTTTTGGGAACCTAGTGGTCATCCAGACTCCTAGCTTAAGATGTTTCATCAACAGTTATTATAGTGCAATCTTTGCCAATTATGACATGCTAAAGAGATGAAAGAAAAAGCTGATGAGTAAAGAAAGGAGAAAATGTAATCCAGATGGTGTAGAATTGCCAGAATTGGGGTGGAGCCAGGGGTAGGCAAGCAAGACAAATAAGAATTATAGCTCTAGGGTACGCATGATACCTAACATTACATATAGTAATTACTTGTTTTCTGTAGTTCAGTGTTCACAAAGTGATATGTACATTTCCAGATATGCAAAATATGAAAAGAATTACAACCTCTTACATGACAGCATAAATAGCTTCATAGCCCCTCCCCCTTCACTGATGGAACAGACACTTATGCTGAGTTATTCACCAATGCTTTATACGAGCCCATATACAATTGTACTGACTCTGCCGTACCTGATAGAACCAAAGCAAGATATTCAAGGAAAAACAAACCTGCCTGGTGGACAACTGCAATTAATAGGCTATACAATAGGAGAAAGAAATTGCTGTCTAAGAGTAGGAAGGAATGGTCCTGAAACTGGGAACACTCCCTCCTCAATGAGCAGGTCTTAAAAAGACCTATCCAAGGCCAAAAATACAGCCTCTATGGACCAGACAACATCCTTGGCTGTGTTCTACATGGGTTAAAACAGGAGTTAGCATCACCATTGGGCACGCTTTTCAATCACAGTCTAAGCACTGGCTTCATCCCAGAGGAATGGAAAATAGCTATCATCATCCCTTTGCACAAAGGGGGTATGATGCATCCACGGACCCCGGGAACTATAGACCCATTAGCCTGACCAGCCTTATCTACAAGGCCATGGAATGAATCATCATGGACCTTATTAACAAAGATATAGGAAATTTCCAAACACTTTACCCTATCAATTTTGGCTTTGTCAGGGGGAGATCATGCCTGTTAAACTTGGTAGACTTCTTCAAGACAGTCAACAAAGCCCTAGATGAGGGCAAATCTGTGCATACAGCCCACCTAAACTTAGCCAAGGACTTTGACACAATCTCCCACTCAGGCATCATTGATAAACTCACCCAGCTGGGTATCAAACCCATATATTGTCATATGGGTTGCAAACTGGCTCACTGATAGAACTTATACGGTCAAAATAGGGGACTCCACCTCATCCAGCAGTCTCGTAGCCAGTGGTGTTCCACATGGATCAGTTCTGGGACCCCTATTGTTCGGAATCTACTTCTCTGAAGTACAGGCTAAAACTAAAGGACTATGGCTGACAAAGTTTGCTGATGACTGCAATGTCAACATCCTGGAAGAAGGTCTTATGCAGACTAATGACTGGTGCCAAAATCATGGTCTTAAACTTAATTAATTTATTTATTATTGTATATTTGTTTACTAGCTAAGTCCAACTGGGCAAGTTTGCATGTTTTCAGCAGAGACTTGGAGAGACAAACTCCATACTAATTAGATAATCAAGAAATGTTTAAACATACAAAATGTTAGTTGAAAGAGAGCATACAACTGTTTAGAAAACAGGCTAACAATTTGACAAAGTGGAGAGATAAGAAACATACACAGCTTTGTTAAACTTACTAGTCCCAAATTATTTTAAATGTAATTCCACCACACTGGAAAACATAACAGCAAGCTAAGCTGAATTTGAATACATAAAGAGGCTAGGTGGATTATAAAAGAGTTAACCTGGGTTGGAACATGTACATATCCAGAACTTGGTGAAGTAGGACTTTAGCTGATTTTTGAAACTGTTTGTCTGTCTGTGTCCTAACTTCCAATGGGAGGGAGTTCCACATTTTTGCAATAGTACAGGAATATAGGGAGTCTCCTGAATTATATTTGCTTTTGGATACCTCTACCAGACCCTTATTGGTGGATCTTAGCTGATGACGGTTAGTGTAGTGATTGATTAGGCAGTAAAGGGCTGGGGTTTTGTCAGGGTAGTAGAGAAGTTGAGGAGCTAGGGTGAGTTGGCTAAGGGCAAGTGGGTTAGGTAATTCCATCCAGGAGAGTTTGTGAAGGGCTAGGCAATGGTGGGATCTATAGGAAGTGTCAGTAGCAAATTTAGCTATCTTGTTGTAACAAGTGGATAGCTTATTTAGGTCAGATTTATTTAGGTTAACTAAAATGGGAGAGGCATATAGTAATGTGGACAATAAGTGGGTTCTTGCTATGGTAGTTTTACTATTGGAGGTCAGGTAGGTCTTACATCTGTAGAGTGTGCTTACCTTTTTGTGTACCTTAGATATGGTTTGAGCAACATATTTATCAAATTTCATATTTTGGTCAATGATAACATCTAATAGTTTGGTGTGTGCAACTGGTGTAATATGAGTGTTGTCAGAGGCGATAATTTTGAGAGGGGAAGTGAGATCAATAGCTTTGGAGGGATGAATGAGCATGAGTTAATGCAAAAAAAAAATGCATTATCATCCCCTTCAGCAAGAGTGATGTTTCTGCAAACAACTACATCAATAGCAATACCCTAAGCAGACAATCAGTGGTGAGAGATCTGGGCACATGGATCAACAACAACCTTAACTTTGATCACCATGTATCCACAATAGTAAGAATTGCATTTTATATTGCTCAGCTCATAAGTAAGGGCATTGCCTCCAGAAAAAAGAGTTTATAATCCCTGTGTACTCTTCCCTCATAAGGCCAATAATAAAGTAGAACATTCCCTTTGGTATGTTCCTTTCCAAACACCTGCAGCAATTGGAGAGACCACAAAGGTTCCTTACAAGGAAAATACAGGGTCTTCAAGGTCTGTCTTATGTGGACAGACTGAAATCATTGTCATTTTACTCTGTGTCATACAGACTGCAAAGAGGTGACCTCTGCCTTGCATATAGAGCAATATCTGACCCAGCTTTAATGGAAATGCCGCACATTCACAAGAAATATGGCACATGGGTCACTCACTTAAAGGACCTTACCTAGTATGTGACATCAACAGAACTTGCTGGAGAGACAGATTTGTCTCACAGAGGTTACCCTACCTTTGGAACAAGCTTCTTATTCATGTTAAACAAAGCCCCTCATTGGCCCTATTTAAACTTCATTTGGATGACTGGATGGGTAACGGGAAATTCACTTCAGGGGTTCCATCTGTGTCCCTCTTGGATAGGGGCAATATGTGCTGATTTTAGTATCTGCTTGAATCTGACACCCTTGGGAACATGGGTTGAACTTAGCTAGGCTTGTAAGGGCCTTGGGGCCGTTAGCCTAGTAACTTCCTATGATCCTAAAATGACAGGTGAGTGTATTCAGGAAGTGTAGTACGGAATTACTAATGGCATTCATGTTTGGTGAGCAGTAGCTCCCCCATACATATCAGTTTTGGATCTGCCACTGCTCAGTGCCTACAGCATGAGTAAAACTTGAGGCTCAGGGTAGTGTACATAACATGGTTAAAACATGGTACAGAGAGCAGTGCCCAGAGCATGGTTAACATGAGATGTGCAGGGCAATCCCATAACATGATTAGAACATGATGTACAAGGCAATGCCCACAGCATGGTTTGATCATAATGCATAGAATAATGCCCAAAGCATGGCTTGAATATGATACATAAAACAGTGCCCACAGCATGAGTAGAACTTGAGACACAGGGTAGTGTATGTGGCACCCTGTTAAAATGCTGAGTTCCAAACATTGAAAAAATACTGAAACTACAGGAAAAGAGCAAATATTGAACATTACTCCTCCTTTAAACTTGTATTTTTGCACAATTTCTTGGAGAAAAGGGAATATTCCACGAAACTGCAAACCTGAACTTGGTATATACAGGTCCAGATTTTCAGTCATTCAGTCTCCACATTCCGTGAATTGATATTCTAAGTCCTGACATTTCAAGTGGTTACCAGTGCACAGAGCATGGGTACAACATTAGACACAGAGGAGTGCCCAGAACATGTCCAGAATGGGATGCACAGAGAAGTACACAACACAGCAAGGTTAGAATGTAATGTAAAATGTATTGGCCAGCACATGGTTGCAACATGGTACACGTGGCAGTGCCCAGAGCATGGCTAGAGCATAATGCACAGTGCAGTGCCCAGAGCATGATTAGACATGAAGAACTGGACAGTTACCAGAGCATAGATAGGAAGTTATGCATGGGACAGTGGTCAGAGCATGGTAAGAACAAAATGCACAGGGCAGTGCTCAGAGCATAGCTATCACAATAAGCACTTGGTAATGATCTGAGCATAGTTAGAATGTGTTGCAGACAGCACTGCCCAGAGCATGGTTAGAATGTGTTGCAGAGGCCAGTGCCCAGGGCATAATTAGAATGTATTGCAGAGGGCTATGTCCAGAGTGTGATTAGAATGTGTTGCAGAGGGCACTGCCCAGAGCATGGTTAGAATGTGTTGCAGAGGGCACTGCCCAGGGCATGATTAGAATATATTGCAGAGGGCTGTGCCCAGAGTGTGATTAGAATGTATTGCATAGGGCAGTGCCCAGAGCATGGTTAGGTACATGAGGCACATGACAGTGTTCATAGCATGGTTAGGCTGTGTTGCAGTGGACAGTGCTCAGAGCATGGTTAGAATGTGTTGCAGAGGGCAGTGCCAAGAACATTGTTAGGTACATGAGCACATGCTGTACCCAGAACATGGTTAGACTGTATTGCAGAAGGCAGTGCTCAGAGCATGGCTAGAATGCATTGCAGAGGGCAGTGCCAAAGTATAGTTAGAACATGAGTCACATGGCAGTTCCCAGAACATGTTTAGAATGTGTCGCAGAGGGCAGCTCCCAGGGTATGGTTAGAACATGACTCACATGGCAGTACCCAGAACATAGTTAGAATGTATTGCCGAGGGAGTGCCCAGAGCATGGCTAGGTATATGAGGCACATGGCAGTGTTCACAGCATGGTTAGAATGTGCTGCAAAGGGAAGTGTTCAGAGCATGGTTAGAATATGTTGCTGATGGCAGTGCCAAGAGCATGGTTAGGTACATGAGGCAGATGGCCTTACCCAGAACATGGTTAGAACATGTTTCAGAGGGTAGTACCCAGAGCATGATTAGGTAAGCAAGACATATAGCATTGCCAAGAGTATAGCCAGAATGTAATGCATATGGCACATATCAGTCTTGTAAATACCTATCTACAAAATAGGATGTGGAGCTGTGCTTCCTGGAAATGAACATAAACAAATCTGTCATGAAAATTAGATTACTACCAGGGCAACCTTTATAAATATTTTCACCTCAGTGCATAATAGCTGTTGCCAGTAACTCTGGTTTTCTTTTGTTTGTTAGGTGTTGAGGAGACTTCCTTCTCATCTCCGTATGGCCATATGGTATTGGAGTCCCAATCAAAGAAGAAGAGCCAAGTCACAGAGAAGGTTTAAACTAGAAGCATCTATGGAAATATGAAGGTGACACAAATCCTTATTGTGCAGATAAGAAGAAAAGATATACAGTGTTGTGAGGTAGGTATCTCAGTTCAGGGTACATACCACATTGTAGGAAGTAAAGTAACAAAACAGCTGCCAGAAGACACACAGGTCTGGAGCTAAAAGTGGGCAAGTATTGCGATCTAGCATTTGTCACAGTTCTGGAAAAACAGAAGCAGTGTAGTTCACTGTGAACTGATAAGGCACCTCCTGATGTCACAATCCACACAAACCAAGTGTTGCAGTCACAAACCATGACAAAATGCATTACCACTTAGGGTATATTGTCCAAAACTAATTTCCATTTGACATGGGAGAAACAAGCCAGGCATGCATGGATGGAATGGGGACAGAGCAGAAGAAGTACAGGCATGAAGTGTAGCTGGGATGGTCCCTGGAATTCCATCACTTGACAGGTTATAGAGCAGGAAAAGCCGGAACAAGGGAATATAGCTAAGTAACAGTGAGGTGGAAAGGCTGAAAATAGAATATATGATTCACACAATATTCAAAGCTTTATGCACAGTAAAGCATTTAGGTGTACCTTCACACTATTGTCATACTGATTTGAACTGTTTAAGAATGTACTAAATAGCGTATGCATTGACTTTAGACCTGCTGGGTGATCTTGTGTCCCTCAGACTTAACAATCACTTTATAATCCCACAACAGAAAAGTAATAATCTGAAGATCCATCACTGACATACTGAATAAATCTCCTTAGGCATAGGCTGAGATCAGGGTAAATGCTAACAGATGGACAGAGGTTAGAAACATTAATTGTTTTAAGTTAATGGATGTCTTAGACTCTTTTAATAATTTTTTAATAACATTTATTCACCTGACACAGTAACTTAAATAGTGTGGGGAAAGGGAAGCCTGGTTCACTGGGACAAACTGTCAGGGTGCATGATCAGTATTGCTGAGGAGCTGTAAATTTGGCAGAAGCACAATACCTGGATTCATGTCAATTGCACTGCTGTAGAGCTGATGATTAGGTGTGAGCACAGTATCTGGATTCATTTAAACCCCACTGCTGTAACGCTGTTGTTCAGGTGTGAGCACTGCACCTGGATTAATTTAAACACCACTGCTGTAACGCTGCTGATCAGGTGTGAGCACTGTACCTGGATTCATTTAAACCCCACTGCTGTAACGCTGTTGCTCAGGTGTGAGCACTGTACCTGGATTCATTTAAACACCACTGCTGCAATGCTGCTGATCAGGTGTGAGCACAGTACCTGGATTCATTTAAACACCACTGCTGTAATGCTGCTGATCAGGTGTGAGCACAGTACCTGGATTCATTTAAATACCACTGCTGTAATGCTGCTGATCAGTTGTGAACAGACTACCTGGATTCATTTAAACCCCACTGCTGCAACGCTGCTGATCAGGTGTGAGCACAGTAGAACACCACTGCTGTAACGCTGCTGATCAGGTGTGAGCACAGTATCTGGATTCATTTAAACACCACTGCTGTAATGCTGCTGATTAGGTGTGGACATATATCCCATGAGTTATTGGGCCTTAGAAGTTAATTTAAGGGGGTGTATGTTACTTAAGGCATGATTTAACAGCCACCTCTGTCCATCAAAGACATAGGTGGGAAACCTTCAGATTTCCCATCCACTGCACCAGGTTGCACTTGAATATGGTTAGGGAAGAGCTCTGTTTCATTCACATAGATCAGAAGCCTATTTCAGAGAATGGGGATTCTCTGAGATGTGTACCCTTCCCTGCAACATATCATATTTAAGTCACAGGCAACGTTTAAATCCTTAGATCTAATTGTTCTGGTGCTGTTCATTTTGCAGCTATGCAAAAGGTCCATCAGAGTGGGATCCAGGGATACTTTGTATGCCAGGTATAAATAACCTCTCAGCAGTCTGTATGAATTAGAGTACAAAGACAGGCCTTTGAGGCAATCTGCACAGGACATTGTGTTTACACCCTGTATTCTTTTTGTGAGAATCGTCTTTGGACATTCCAGTTGTTGCATGTGCCTAGTCAGGTACATACAGAAAGGGGCATTATATTCAATGGTAGGACTAGTGATGGCTGTGTACAGTACACATTGACTTCTCTGAACCTAGATGCCATGTCCCTACTTATAAGTTGAATGACACAGAATGATTTTCTTACAACATTAGACACATGTCGAAATCCAGGTTATTATCTACAAGAGTCCCCAAATCCCTAACTACTGTGTCTACTTTTAGGGGTCTTTTATCAGTGAGATAGTTTCAATGGGTGGCTGACTTCCCATAAGGTACTATTATGCATTTCTTGGTAATGTATTTTAAGCTGTGGCTTTGGCAGAAGTCATTTGTCAATGTTAGACCTTCCTGTAAGATGTTAGTATCCTTGAGGGTTTCTAGGATTGCTCCTAGCTATCTGCAAACTTGGTAAGCCAGAGTCTGTTGACATGGGGGATGCTACTGGTGATTTGCCTCCTTGTGGAGGTGGTCTCTCCAATCCTAACTTTCTGGGTCCTGTCTGTGAGACAACTGGCTAGCCACAGGTTACATAGGGGTTTGTGCCTAATTCCATGAGTTCATTTACACTGCCCAAGTGTGGTATTTTCTAAAATACCTTAGCTAGATCAAGGTAGGCAGTATGTACCATTTTACCCTCATCCATCACCTTGATGACATTCTCAAAGAAGCCCACTAGATTCAGTAGGCATGACCTGCCTTTGGCAAAACCAAACTGCGTTGGGTCCAGTGTCTGAAAGTTTGCTATGTCATTGTTAGTCATTTCTATGATAATTCTTTCCATGGCTTTGCATATGAGATTAGTTATACTAATGGGACTGTAATTCCTGAGATCTGTTGATGGTCCGCCCTTGTGCAGATGGATGACTGTTGCAGTTTTCCACTCATGTGGTACAAAGCCTATGTGGAGGCTATGGTTGAATAGTGACACCAGTGGTCCTGATAGGTTATATTTCAGGCTATTTAGGAAAGAATCCTGGGATACTATTGAGACCTATCAAAGCTGTATTCTTGGCCTTAGAGATCGTGTCTAAGACTTACTCCCTACTGACAGGTAGAGGTATTATTTTAGATGGTATTTCAAGGGGCTGGCTGGGTGTGAGATGAGGGTAAAGTCAGCTGAATTTGTCAGCAAGAAGATTTGCTATATCTCTAGATTCAGTGAACATGGTTCCATTTACCAGCTGTTCATTACACTGTTGTGTGCCACCTTTGAGGTTTCAGACATAGTTAAAGAAGGCTTTGTGGTTGTCCTTGGCCTGGAACACTATCTTTACCTCCAAATTTGCTTTGTTGAACTTAATTAATCCTCTTTGTTGTTTATTCAGGTTTTAGAGAGAATGTTATCATTTTTGGTGTAACATTCCTAACTTTAGCTATGACTTTTTTCTTTTTTGCATAACCTGTTTAATTTTGGATTCCACCAGGGTGGTTTGTTTTTTGCATTAGTTTTGGGCTTACTTCTGGTAGGCACAGCAGCCTCTATGCTGTCATTGACGTAGTTGTACAGAGTTTCTGTGAATAATTGCACATAGGTTGCTGTGTTATCTGGGTTTGGAGGGGCTTGATATTTTGACAGGTTATCACTTAATAAAAGATATTTTGTCTTGGAGTAGTTTCTAACTGTTACATGGTTTGCTGGTGTTACAGAATCGATTCGTATTTCAAAGGAGACTGCTTTGTGGTATGAGCTTACCAGAAAGGACACAATACTGGCAGAAGGGGGTGCAGCATTCTCCCATATTTGTGAGTACCAGGTCCAATGTTTTTCTACCTCTTGTAGGGATGTACACTAACTGGTCCAGGTGCTCTGTTTACAAAGTCTAGGAATATCTGCTACTGGAAATTTTGGGTTATGTAGGATTCTCAGTTTATAAAGGGATAATTAAAGTCCCCCGTGATTATGGTATTTGGTTGAATGGTGAGCGTCTCCAATATGTCTAAGTATGAGCTATAGGTTTCATGTAGCATAGAGGGAGACCTATAGCTTACTAGTATATGTTATGGGACTTTGTCTATGGTAATCTGGATGTGGAGGAACCCCAGTGCATCATCCTGTTTAACCATCCTAGGGATAAGCTTGTTATCGATTTAAGTCAAGACACCGCTACACTTATTCACTATCTATGCAGTTGCTGGTATAAATGTGTGGAAGGCACTGAAGCTTTGCACTGATGGGGTACTCTCTGCAGCTTTAAACCATGTAATATATTTTGCTATGTTGTAAGGTTTGTCAGTTTCAAATTGCTTAAAAAAGGCTTTATGGGGGGAGTGTTGTAGAGCTGCTTATCCAGTGAGAGCATGGTACTTGGATTTACTTAAACAACACTGCTGTAGAGCAGCTTATCAATTTCTTAGCTCAATAAATCTGAACAAAACATACAATAATGGGGGGGGGGGACAAAGACCCAAATAAAGGGACAGATTTTAAATTATCCTCTTATAAATTTAGAAAAAATGCTAGAATAACAAGATTTGTGTTAGCATGCATTATCGGAAAGATATGAAATATGAAACTCAAATGTATGCCATTATTTAATGAATTCAGTCTTCAGTGATTTGCCAGAAAACCACAAATTTTATGAGGAACAGACCAAAAATGTGAGGTAAATATCTGGACATTCTGCAAAAATCTGGACAGTTAAGAGCTGTGTAGTACAGTACCTGCATTCCTTTAAACAGCAATGCTGTATAGCTGATTGCGACGCCCACCACTGCTGCCAATATGTGATGGGCACCAATATGTGTTGTCGCCATGCTGGCCCAGTAATGAAGGAGCCTGAATCCTCACCACTGACACTAGAGAGGGACCTGCACTCAGAATACAAATGGATACACTCAGTATTTCCAGATGCAGACCTCTCTGCATCAAGTACAATTTCCCTTAAGAGCACACAGGGAACACACACAGCCTGGGGTCTGGATGTCTCTATATCGGTCTCCTTCCAGATCCCCAATAAGACTCCCCACTGGTACAGCTGTAGGGTTAGGTCCTCAGCCGAGTGTCCAAGCCATGTCATACAGCACCGTCTCTTTAAACCCAGTACTATATGTCCCTGCCCCAAGTAGCTGACACACACACACTGAGAGATTTAATTTTCACACACACCTGGGAAAGGCTGGCACAGATTACACTCTATCAGCTTTTCCCAGACTATAAGGTAGATCACTGCCACCAGAAACTTCACAACCAGCTACTCTAAGGCCCTAAACAAATGGTTTCCAATTATAGTGTGTAATATTAATATTAACACAAATGTTAGTAGTTCACTAAGATGGCTAGGCCTTCTGCAGTGGCCCACACAGTGTCACCACATAATATAAGTATATAAATATAAATATAAGTACTCCTAAAGGTTAGATACTAAAGGCCAGCAACAATAAAAGTTTTAAATATATTTAATAATAAATAATAAAAGAATATGAAAATACTGAATATATATTCACGGAACCACATAGTTCAAATCACAAAAAATATTGAAAACAACATTGATGGACAGAATCATACAAATAAAGAAAAACACTCTCTAAGCTAAGCTTCACTATATTCCTGACTGAATCTAAGAGAATTTACTGTTCCTTAATAACTTACTTGGACAAGGCAAGATGAAGTACGTGAGCAGTCCTTCTAGTCAGGCCCCAAACAGAATACTCTACATTCTGAGATTACTCCCTGTAAAATATATCCAAGATGAAGAACGACCTCATCTGGTTACCTGATTATAGGTTCCCACAATATCTCCTTTTGAAGTTTGAGAAAGGACTTTAGCAGACAGCTACAATATACATTTACAGCTTTTATGGCAATGCTTAGGAGCCAGAAACATTTATTTATAACACTTCCCCCTTCTTTACAAAAGCTAACAGATAATGGCTGCTCCCAGACCTACCATCTCTGGACCTGCTCAGCTCTGTGGGGTAACATTCAGTGATTTAGCAGCTCATTTACATTTCCCTTATTTTTCTTAAAATAAGCTAGGTGGTTAACCATTGCTGTGCCAGTGTCCATTAAAACATATACATTTAATTCAGATATCATAATGCATGTACATTTCTCTTCATTTCAGCAGGGTGCAGTGTTGATACATTTTAACACAGTTAACACAAGCAAAGCTCACAAATACATTTTCAGCACAAAGCATCTGTACAGATCACTCTGATATACTAATGACATACAATTATTTACAAAATTCCAGCTAGCTGTGCTGGCACAAGTCATGCGTCCACTGCCCTACTTCTCCCTGGCATGGCTGCAGTACCTCCTATCATCACACTGATGAAAAAGGGTGAGCACAGTACCTGAATCAGTTTGAACAGCAGTGCTGTACAGCAGGTAATCGTGTGAGCACAGTACCTGGATTCATATAAATAGCACTGCTATAGAGGTACTGATCAGGTGTGAGCACAGTACATGGATTCCTGTAAACAGCAGTGCTGTATAGCAATGATGAGGTGTGAGCACAGTACCCAGATTCCTTTAAACAGCACTGCTGTAGAGTTATTGATCAGGTGTGAGAACAGTATTGGATTCCTTTAAACAGTTGCAACTGATAACACAGCAACTTAAACAAATATTATAAGTATTTTAATAGTAGCAAGGAGCTTGTACAGCTTTGGGTTATGGGGGCCATTAGTCCAGAGACTACCCAAAGCACCAATTGATCTAACTAGAAGTCTGGCTTATCACATTATTGAAATATAGTCTAGAGCTAAGAAATGTTAACCATTCTTCCAATATGTAGTACTGCTGCTAGTTCAATAAACTTCACATACGCCACTTTGTACATTCCTGGTCTGTTCCATCTGTTTTGCATTTTTTAGTTTGTTCTGGTTCCTTAATCTTGTTTTTATTAGCAGTTGTGGGAAGATTGTGTCTCTTCATTATTCTACATTTGTATTTCCACAAGTAAAATTACTTGTAAAAGCTATGTGTTTGTATCTTAAGCCCTGTTGGGTCATAGTCCTGTAGTTTAATTCACAGTCATGGCAGAACTATGTACTACTGCTACCAGATTTGTGCTTTAGTTATTTATTACTGCATTGTTTCCATAAACAGTTTTACTGGTAAATGTTTGCATGGTCTTGTGCCTTACACTGTAGTAGAAGTTCAATAGTGAGAGAATTGTCTTTGCTCCAGTTTGTGCTCCATTGCTTTTATATTTTGCTTATCTTTTACCTGCATAAAATTGCATTCTGTGTTTGCCCCATCCCCCACTAACACATTAAGCCAAAGTTTCTGAAAAAGCGCCAGTATTGCCTTCATTTGATTGGATGCCTCTCTAGCTAGCCTGCTAGCTACCCCCACCCAACATTTTTTATCAAAGACTTGGAGAGGTGTGGAACTGTGAATAGCTACATTTTCATCAAAAATAATTCTGCTTAAATATTTAAGATGCACTTATTGTGACCTGTGTAGTGATGCTACTTTGTACTTTTCTTCTCTTTTCCATCTGTTTTGCTTTTTTTTTAGTTTGTTCTGGGACCTTTGGCTTGTAATTTAATTGGCAGTTGTGGGAAGATCGTGTTTTGCATTATTCTGTATTTCTATTTCCACACGTAGAATTCATTTTAAAAGCTATCTCTTTGTATTTTATACTCTGCTGGGCCCATAGTCTCGTAGAATAATTCACAGTTGTGTCCAAACTGTGTACTACTACTGCCAGATTTGTGCCCTAGTCATTTATTACTGCATTATTTCCATAAACAGTGTTACTTGTAAAGTTCTGGACAGTCTGGTGCCTTAAACTGTAGTTGAACTTCAACAGTGAGATAATTATCCCTGCTCCAGTTTGTTTTTCAATGCTTTTATATTCTACTTATCTTTATTTTATAATAAAGCCATTTCTCTGGCCTCCACGCCTTATGATAATCTGATTTCCAAAGTCCTTCCCTCCCCTCTTTCATTGCTATTGACTGTTGTATATTTATGTACTCTTCTCACCCATTGTTTTCCATAGATCCATGGCACTGAGTGTCCGCCCAGCAAACCAATATTACTCTTGAGTAAGCTTTCTTTACTATATATTGTCTCCTTTTCATTTTTCTGGAGCTCAGCAAAGCTTGGACTCCTACCCTGCATTCCAGAAATATTTTACTTGTATTCAGTGCCATCCAGGCAAAGTTAAGTACCTTTGTTTGCCAAATCGCACTTAAGTTATCTTGAGTGATCACTACTGTTTTCTACTTTTTATGTATGTATTTCACTGATTATTTTGTAAAAAAAAGTGCTGTTCTTCTCATTGTTATTGCTATAAGGCTGTCTTGAAATTTCCTTCAGCAAGAGATTTCCAGCTAGTTGTTTCAGTGGTTGGTAGCATTGCACTTGTGGGTCTCTTCTACTGTGTTTTTACATTAGGACTGGGTTTATTCATCTTATGGTAGGAGGTATTTGCCTGGTCTATCTGAGTTGGGAAGTACACAAAAGGACTCATAAGGTAGTAATTATATTGCCTAGAGAACTCATTAGTTAGTTTTCTGTTTTTTTTTTTTTGTGCTGCTGTACATTTTTCCTGTTTGTATGAGTTAGATGTGCCCTGTACAGTAGCAAACACCTAGAAAGCAAAATTTCCCTGTAGAATGGTTCATAAAACTGTACCCTGTAAAGCAGCAATATAGCACAAATACCTTGTGCATGAACAAGCTTAGAGCAGCTAGTTGCTCATCGAGTGGCAATACCCAAAGATTTAGTGGAATTCAGCATTGTATAAATATTCAAAATAGCAGAGTTTAGTAATGTTTAGCATAATCTGCCCAATAAAGCACTCTTATTAAGTTTGCATCAAAAAAGCACCCTTAATAACCTCCTAACCCCAATACACCACTCCCTTGTAGCTCACAAATCAGAGGACCGGACAGTATGGATATACAATTTACTAACTTCTCTGTAACCACCTTAGTGGATATGGGCATCTTGAGAAAATGTAGCAAATGTCTCATGTTTCTGACAACCACTTAAAGAAGCAAACACAATATGTGAGAGGTGTACTTACACAATGACATTAGAAGCAAAACTCTCGCATACAAGTGCACATCAGTGTTGAAACCACACACACACACACACACACACACACACACACACACTTGCACGCGCTCACACACACACATACACACACACACACACACACACACACACACACACACACACACACACACACACACACACACACACACACACACACACAAACACCCACTTCACATAGCACACAACACACACACAAACTAACGTATACAGGTATGGGACGATTTGTCCACAGATGATTCGCCCCCGGACGATTTGACCCGACAAAATATTACCTTTCCAACTTTTGTTAAATCAAAACTTAAAAAAAACACATATTTAATAAAGGAAATGGAAAAAAATACAAGTTCTACTATGGTTCAAAAAACAAAAGTACAGGCATTATGAAAGGAAAATAAGTTTCTTATAAGTAACCAATGGAAAAAAATTTAAAAATTCATATACAATACTATATATATATATATATATATATATATATATATATAGTATAATTGTATATAACTAAGAAATACAGTGACAATGAATTAAAAATTAGATCAAAAAGAGTGATAAAACATGTGCATCAGTATCCAATAAAAGAAAAGCATGAACTACCTACAAAAAGCACACATCACATTAAACTAGAAAAGGAATTTCCCTGTAATCATTTTATGAAAACACCAATGAAAAGGAGAAGTACCCGTCAAGTAAATCACAAAAATAGTCACATTAAAATATACATTAAAAGCAAAATATTGAAAAGCATACAGGAACCTGTAGGCCAGTTTATATTCTAATTACTTTTACACATAGTGACTTTGAAAAAGTAAGTGAAAGTTGAGATTCCCATACAAACCACAAAAAAGAACGTAAAATATTCAAATTTCAAATAAAAGTACCATAAAGAGATATGACAGGAATAATCTTCAGATAAAACATAGTTAAATAATTAACTCCAAAAGAAGTATAAGGACAAGGAAAAAAAGAATCCCATGCAATAAATGCATACCAGCAAAATAGAAAATGTATCTACTGCTACCTACTGGGTAAAATAACAAACATTATAAAAAATATTTTAAAATCACAGGCTATCAATTATTGTGTGCTTCATTAATTAATTAATACAGAAAAAATAATGATTAATTTTTTTTTGGGTCAAATAGTCCAGACGAATCGTCTGGGGTCAAACTGTCCACTAAGTATTCCCATAGATAATAAATGTACATTTAAATATGAAAGTGTATACAATTGCATCGGGGTCGAATTGTCCAGGGGCGAATTGTCTAGGGTCAAACTGTCTTGCTTCCACATATACTGAGGCACATAAAAGCAATCTTTCTAAGCAACAGAGATCACGTAGAGCACCCGTTGTCAAAGTTATGTCTCAGCAAGCCGAAAGTCACTCAGAACAAACAACACCTAACGCCATATGAGCTGTCACTATCAGTGGAGCCCCAAACACTAAGCCCCTAAGGCAAGCAAACACACTTCCCAGTACTCTTGTCATAGGGGATTCTATTGTAAGATATGATGATGCCCCTCTAACCAGGCTGAACAAGGAGATATTAACTCAGATGCTTATCTGGAGCAAGTATGTGCCAAATCACAGATTCAAGTAATTATGCCACAGATGCCAGTCTGACTCCAACATAGTCCATGTAGGTGTAAATGACCTGAGATGTACCTCCCTAGACTATATGAAGAGAGACATTATGGAGCTTTCAGGCTATGGGTGTCATGCTGGTATGAGCCTAGCATTGAGCAGCGTATAACCATCACAGAGGATGATGCCTCACTATGAGCAAAAATGATTGCTTTCAACATCTAGCTGTCTTTCTGGTGTCATTCTAAGGGGCTATAATATTCATCAACTTGGGAGGACATGGTTAACAGACCACATTGCTTTGCCAAGGTTGCTCTGCACCTTTCCCCTCTAGGCTTTCAAATACTAGCTAAAACTTTATTCCCTCATAGTGCCTTTTTAGGCAATGCCAAATTGACAAACCTAGTAACACAGCAAAATCAACTCAACTGAATGCCAGGATCCTTGATAAACAAAACTATACTCCCTCCAAGCCCCCCTCACACTCAGGAATACAGACGTTTGTGCAGTTATCGAGATATGGTTTAAAGTGGCAGGGAGCACCCTGGCAGTGCAAGGTTTCAATGCCTTCAGCACTTTTAGACCAGTAACTGCACAGACAAGGGCTAAAGATGGAGGTGTCTCAGTATTCATCTATAACAAGCATATCTCTAGGGTGGTCAAACAGGATGATGTGCTGGAGTTCCTCCACATGCAGATCACCATAGACGAAATACCATACATATCCTAGCCAGCTAAAGGTCACCCTTCATGTTCCAAGAAGCTTATAATGCATACTTGAACCTAGTGGAGACACTTGCCATCCAACCTAACACCCTACTCATAGAAGACTTTAATTAACCCCTATTAACTGGAAATCCTACACAGCCTCAAATCTACAGACTCAGAGATTCTTGGACTTAAATACAAACACCCTTAAACAAATAGTGAATACACCCATTAGAGTCTCCAACATACTGGACTTCCTGCTTACAAATACGGGACAACACTGCACCCTCCCCATGTCTCATCCTCCCTGATAAGGTCCGACCACAAAGCTATCTCCTTTAAAATCAAAATCAACTCTGCAATCCCATTAAAAGTAGTGACAGTTAGGAACTATACCATGGTGAATTACCTGTTATTAAGTGATGGTTTGTCAAAATTCAATGCCCCTCCAAACCTTGACAGCACAGCAGCCTATGCTGAGTTGCTGTCAGAAACTCTGTACAACTATGGCAATGGCTTCACAGAGGCTGCTGTACCTACCGGAAGTAAGACTAGGACTATACCCAGAAATAAAACACTCCAATGGTGTCCCAAATTAAACAGGCTATACAATAAAAAAAAAAAAAAAACATGTCAAAAATCAGTAAGGGTAATTCCCATAAAGATAAAAAAAAATCTGTTATTAAAGTATATGGGCAACTAAGAGGGCTAATTAGGTCAAGCAAAGCCAACTTTAAGGTTAAGATAGCCTCCCAGGTAAAAAATAACCATAAGTCCTTCTACAGCTATGTCAGAAACCTCAAGGGCAATACATAGCAATGTGCTGAACTGGTGGCTAATGGTGCCACATTTACTGAGGCTGGCGATATAGTACATTTGTTACTGGACAAATTCAGTTCCAACTTTACTCCTCCTCTTAACCCCCTCAAACATACCCTCAAACATTACCCCTCCAACTATAACTAGGGAGCATGTACTGGCTGCACTCACTAAGGCCAAGAACACTGCCTCACTGGTCCTTGATAACATACCAGGATGCATCCTGAATAGCCTAAAATATGACTTATCAAGACCCCTGGGGTCATTATTTAACTTTAGTCTTAAAACAGGCTTTGCACCATGTGAATGAAGGACTGCGACATTTATCTCCATTCATAAGGGAGGATCTTCAATAGATCCTGGAAACTACAGATGCATTAGTCTGACTAGTCTTAGTTGCAAAGCCATGGAAATAATTATCATGGAAATTAGTAAGAAGAACATAGGAAACCTCCAGACACTGGATCCATCCCAGTTTGGCTTTGTCAAAGGAAAGTAATGCTTACCGAATCTGGTGGACCTCTTTAAAAAGGTCAATAAGGCAATGGATGAGGGGAAATGGTGCAAGCTGCCTATCTAGATAAAACAAATGATACAATACCCCACTTGGGAATTGTCAACAAACTTAGGCAGCTAGGTATAACCCCCTTTATAAGATGCTGGATAGCTAGCTGGCTCACTGATAGGCCCCAGTAGATTAGAACTGGTGAGGCCAACTCCACAAAGAAGCTGGTCATGCGTGGAGTCCTCAGAGTTCTGTGCTGGGCCCACTCCTCTTTGGCTTCTACTTCTCAGATGTCAAAGGCCTCTGGCTAACCAAGTTTTCAGATGACTGCAAACTGGGAGCAATCACCGAATCCCCCCAAGATGTGAACACCCTTCAGGAATGTCTAGTACAGACAAACACTTGGTGCCAAAGTCATGGCTTAAACTTCAATGCCAAGAATTGCATTATAGTACCTTTTGGAAAATCTGCCACCTCAGGTAACTATGTAATCAATAAAACAACCTTAAAAGTTGATTCACTTGTCAGAGATCTGGGAACTCATCTAGATAGTAACATAGCTTTTGACCAGCATGTGTCCAAGGTAATAAGGAAATTCTTCTATGTTGGTCAACTTAATTCAAGCAAGGGCATGGCATCTAGGTCAAAAGATGTAATCATACCACCGTACTCAGCCCTCATCAGACCCATCATAGAGTATAATGCCCCCTTTGGCATGTACCTGACTTCATACATGCAGCAACTGGAACGTCCACAAAGATTCCTTACAAAAAGAATACAGGGAGTAAACAGAATGTCCATTGCTGATCACCTCAAAGCCCTGTCTGTTTACCTGGTATCATACAGACTTCTGAGAGGTGATCTTTGTCTGCCATACAAGGCATCCCCAGACCCTGTTTTGATGAACCTGTTTTCATCAGCAAAACAAGCAGCATCAGAACTATTAGATTACGAAAGGTCTAAATTTTGCTTCTGACATAAATAGGATGTATCGAAGAGGCACATATGTTTCTCAGATAATTACCATTCGCTGGAACAGGTGCCCTATCCATGTAAAGCAAAGTTCCTCTCTATCCCTATTTAAGTGCAACTTGGACCAATGGATGGCAATCATAAATTCACCCCGATCTAGATCCTGTGTCTCTGATGGACGGTGGCAGTCAATAAACCCCTATTTAAATCACATTTGTTGGTCACATGTGGGTTGCACAGCTAGGCCTATAAGGGCCCTAGTAGTCATTAGCTTAGTATACACCTATGAACCAAAGATTCCTCAGTTTATAAAATTAGATTTTAACTTGGTTTTGCTCTACTGTTGTGCATACATGCTTCTCATGAGTCACTTGCTTATACTATAATTAAGAAAATGAGTTATGTTGTTCTGTCTGTCTGTCTTTCTAGGACTTACATGCTCAAAACATTAGATGTTTGAGCAGTGTGGGACCTACTACACAAATATCTTTTATCCTGCCTCTTGTCCTGTATAAAACTAGAACTGCAGTTTTTTTCACACACAAATGCTGAACTTAAACACCTAGAGTCAAAAGGAATAGGAAAACAAGAGTGCTTCAAATTTATCTATGATAACATTATTTCCTTTGAGTGAACAACTTAGGCAGTGGGTCCCTTGACATTATGTAACCTATGGAAACCATTGTAATTGCACTTTTCTTGTCATTGCACTGTCGATGCAGGTGGCAATATTTGTACAGGTCCCTATCACAAGTGGGTGAACTCTGACACTGCATATTGTGAATATCTGACAAATATATTATTCACTGTTTCACCATGAAAGCATTTTTGAAAAGAGGCAAAGCCCTGTTGTATCCCATGATGTGGAGAACTGCTCCACCCTCATATTCGTGTCATTTATATGCACTAACTCTGAGATTATTGTATCACTAAGTAGGAGGAATAACTTGTAGACACAGCAACCCCAGACTTAATAAGTACTCCCTCATATTTACACTTGCAGCCTTATTGTTCTGAGGATAGCAATAATACCATCCTCAGAATTCCACCAGGCACTCTAATTGCATTATTATCTGCACTGCTGAATATATACATTTTAAAATCTGGTCATTCTGGTGATGAACAACATCCCTATAATACCAGAATTAGGATGCAGCATAAAGCATTCTGCAGATTCTACTTCAGCAAAATGATGCCAGAATTGTTATTTGTCTGTCTCAAGTCATCTTAGCATCAAGCAACAGTGATGAATAAGGAACCGGGAGATAAATTTTAGACATTTAATTTCTGCTTTTTTCCATCTGGCTAGAATGCTAGTCTGATAATATATTGTCCTAGCTTTTTCACCACTCAAAGTACACTGAATGTATTTCTGCCTAACTGGATAATCTGGTTCTACTCGAATGCTGCAGTATAACAATATGTAGATCTGGAATTCCAGCCGATATTCTTCAGTCAATACACCTGACTGTATAACCACGTTCTTTCCTACCCTCCACTCTACTCATTACAAGTCTACCGCCACTTGTAGCCACTAACTAGCAAACTCCCCCAGCCCCTATTCATCCACACACTAGCATATCTAAGCAGGCCAAGCAGATACTACAGATAAGTATACTGGCTATGTATAATGTGACCAAAATGGGACCAGCAAGGCTGGAATCTGAGGTAACTACGCTTACATGATTTATGTTCAAATGGATTGATTTAAGCCAGCTACAGTAATCCAACTTTTGACCTCACCTTCTCCCCTTGAATAGTTGACAGACTATTAAGCAAAATCCCAAACTGTAAAAACATGAAGATACTGTTCTATACATTTGTTTAGGTACTATCTTATGTAGATTATTCTATCAAAATGCACATAGTGGACAGTGATATCTTAGGCTTATCTTTTTACCAATGACTGAATGATCAGTCTATAGTAATTACTCAACTAAGAAGGAAAATAAAATGCTGTATGCCTTATTCATGTGGATGCTTATCTTTTTCTAGCAATGGAATGATCAGTATATAGAAATTGGTCAACCACAAAAGCAAATAGTATGCTGTTTTTCCTCATTTGTGTGTGGCTTTTCTCTAAGGGCCTCCACTGAAAATGGATTATGTCCAGTTGGAATATCCTGGTCAAGAAACAGAAATAAATATGTGCATAATCAGTATATGCACTGAGACAGACAAAAGCTGCCACTTCTAACAAAAGATGAGTATCTGCTTCTGTGCTTAAAAATAATAATAAACAGATGCGAAGTGACCATCCACACCACTTGCTTTCACTGTCTTGAAAGGAGCTGATGCTGAAAATAATGGGGAAATGGTGCATGGTGGCTGCCTCACAACTTCAGGGTCCAGGATTCACTCCTGTGTGTGACTAGCCCCCTAATGACCTGGAAGCAAGAACTCTCAGACTCAGTAAAATGAATACTGTCCATACTATAAAATGTGACAAATTCATATCTGAAAGACTTCCATGCCAATGAATTAAGTTCTCTTGTCAACGAAACTCAATATATGCATTCAAGAAAGACCTGGGTGACTACATGGACACCCCACAAATTCCACCATGAGATCTAGGGCACCAAGCTCCTTGCTGGACAATAGGTCTTGAGCTTGTTCACAAAACCTATGACACACTCCACACAGTGATTGCACATACAAAGTTTACCACTGCTTTTAACTTACCTTATACAACAAACATTAACATTCAAAATAAAAGCTTCAAATATTACAGGATGAACATTTGTACAAGCCCACATTCTGAGCCTGTAGTTAACACTGTCTTGCAGATCTCACAAACAACCATGATATGTCATAGACAAAAGTTAAAAATGTTACTAAGTTTTTCTGCTTTAGGTGGTTGCCTACTTCACCTGCTTAGTAAAGCAATCACTGGCTCACACAAGTTAAAAAAACAAAACAAAAGGATGACGACAACAAACTGCAAATGTCTTAGTAAAGAAATATGTTATTTTGCTGATGTAAAAGAGTCCTTTACCAGTTGGAGTAGGTCACTGTAGTTTTTATTATCTTTTTGTCACTGAATTAATTGCATTTTGTTACAGACGTTAAAATATTATTTGTTAACTTTGTAGCTCTTGCGGAGTACATGAAATGTGCAGAAAGATGAAAATGAAATAGGTTATCGCCATCTAGTGGTTTTACTTTTAATTGCTCAGAAGTCCAACTTTCTAATAAGTACTTCTGGTGTGTGTATGTTTGTGTGTGTGTGTGTGTGTGTGTGTGTGTGTGTAAACAAGTGTTATACTATGGAACACTACCTTCTGTGGTATCCTAACTGAAGTTCTAAATATTTTTGCTACTTGCGAGTACAATTTGCATTGTTGTCCTGTTGGCATTAATGGGAGCATGCCCTACCAGTTAATACAGCCTTCTAGTTCAGAAGATGGAAGGTATATGAAACAGACATTTCCAGTCTAGTTAAGTAAAGAAGAGATGGATACTCTTTAGGCACATTGATTTCATTTGCGCTATTATACTGATCTAAATTTGAGAATAAAGTTAACTGCCAGAGAGACACACTGATATTTAGTTTCTTTGTTGGGGGGGGGGGGTGGCGGTAAATTATACATAATTTTCTCTTGTGACTTTTAGTTCCTCTAACTGAGATAAAGAAAAGTTTCCTCACATATGAAAAATAATGGAGTACCTAGGTGGTTTGTCCCAGGTTTGCTGAGACTTATTTGTGTATGTATGCATGCATGTATGTTTTTTTAACTAGGTTAACTCTGCTGGACCCATATGATGAGAAACATGGGAATCATACATACAGAAAGAGCAAGAATATAAACAAAAGCAGCATTAGTTATGCAGTAAAACAACACTGAGTATATATATATATATATATATATATATATACATATATATATACATATATATATATATATATATATATATATATATATACACACACACACACACACACACACACACACACACACACACACACGTATATGTATGTATAAAATTAACAGCAGCAACAATGCAATAACATTTTTATGCAATTAATATTATCATAATGAATTTTTGGGCAGGGCTATTCAAACTTTTTGCGTCTTTCGGCTTTTCCCGGTTAGGGGTCGCCACAGCGGAACTCCGGTCCACTAATGACTGGTAGTTGATTTTTACGTGCCGAGTTACCAGCCCTGATGCACAACCTTCAACGAAGGTACACCCATTCACGCATATCTCCACGCAGAAGACGCTCTAGCTGAGAGTCGAACCGGACAGCATCTTACTGTGAGGCGACAACGCTACCGCAGCACCACCACCGGCAGGACTATTCAAAGTAATATGTACAAATATTAAAAGTGAAGTCCGTTTAAACATTCTATGTGTTATGTATGAGTTTAGAAAAGCACAGCTTTATGTGACAAAAAATAATAGGACAGAGATACAGAAAAGGTATTACAAGTAGGTTTAAGGAACAGGGACAAAAAGGAGGGGTTATGTAGTCAGAGCAAACAAGGTAGAGCTGATTGGGCTAGGAATAATGTAAACAAAGTACATCTCCTTAGAAATAATAGACCACATTGATCATTTTTTTGAAATGTCACAGCCTTTTAATATCTTGGGATCTGGCTAGACCCCTCTCTAAACTCCCAGCTTCATCTGGACTATGCATAGAAAAAGACTGATACACTTTTATTCTGGACAGAAAAAACTCTCCCCTTCCTTTCACATGCCTCCAGAGCAAGCATAGGTAAAGGTATAAAACTATTTTTCAGTAAGACTATGGCCTCCCTTTCACAGATTATGCATCTAAAATAAACATCACTGTAATACAAACCATCTCTAATAGCACTTGTCAGTGCATCACCTGGTCCTCAATGAATGAACACATTGCTTGGCCCCTGAAGAAGCTAAATGACTCCCAGTTTTACAGACAGATGATTTTCTTTGCTCACAAATATTTAAAATGCTTAAGGATCTGACAGCTTCACCCTTAGTTGTCAAACTCATAAAACATACTTCATCCTACAATCTCAGAAGTCACACCCATTCTGGGCCACACCTTCAAACAGCAGCATCCAGACTTTATTGTACAGATCACGTCTTCTTCATTCTAGCTCTGAAGTTTTGGGACTCTATTCCATCTTATCTTAAAGACAGATGGCACTCACAGCTATAGCTGCATCTTCAAGAAGAAGCAACCAGTTAGGTCACCTGACTTAATTATGCCCACCTGCTCATTTCCTCCCTGTCTGCTTCCTTTACTCTTTTTAATTTCTCCAAGTCTTTTGGGTTTCTAATCCCCTGATGGGAATGACTCCCATTCCTAATTCAAAGTATGATTAAAGTTCATGAAATTAGTATTATTTCAGTCTTTGATGTTAGCCAGAAGTGCTCTTTGTAGCTCCCGCAATGTGCCCAGAATTAACCCCTTCTTCAATTCATATGGAGTTACATGTATCAGTAACATATCTAAATACGATTGTAAATTCTTTTTTATAAGACCTGTTGCTCTTACCACTATTGGAACTGTCTGGGTATCCTTCTTCCACATTGCCCTCATTTTTGCTTGCAAATCCTGGTATTTTATGACTTTGTGTCTCTGTGTATGTAAGACACTGTAGGCACTGGGTGTAGGAATTTGAATGATTAATGCTACTTTTGTCTTCTTTTCATGGACTACTATATCTGTTTTTCTTGTATCTATTTTTTGAACTGTTGGTAATGGGTAATCCCATTGAATATAACCTTCATCATTTTCTATAATGCTTTGTGGCTCATGTTTCCAATGTTTTTCACCTACTTCAGTATTATAGTGTTTGTACAATCCCCAATGCAACAATCTTGCTACATTATTACACCTTTCAGCGTACAGTCCTTCAGCAGTTAGTATATCACAACCAGCAACAAGATGTGCAACTGTTTCCAATTTTGTTCTTGGTTAACAAATACGATTTAATAAATACCTTCTACCCTGGTTTACAAATACTACTTAATAAATACCTTCTACCCTGGTTTACAAATACTACTTAATAAATACCTTCTACCCTGGTTTACAAATACTACTTAATAAATACCTTCTACCCTGGTTAACAAATACTACTTAATAAATAAATAAAAATGATTGACTCGCAGCTGTGGGGTCTAATGTGAAGCATCCGTATTGAGTGATAAATACTATTTATTGTCTACACTATGAGCACATACTGGGATTCAGGAATCATTCCTTGGATAGTAATTTAAATGCTGATAAGCCAGATGATGCTGTTGCAGTGTAAGGAAGTTTATTCTCTTCTCCTGAAAAAGAGAAGCTTGAGGCTGTGTGGTCTACTCTTGCATTTGCTTTGTTAACCTTTAAGAGCTTCATGTCAGAGGATCTAAGCTTTTTCATGGTACTGTACCATAGTTTTAGGCTATTTACTGACACTGCATCTCTAACTGCACTTCTAGATGCCTGGTTCCAACTTCACACTGGGCAAAGATGACTGGTCATACGTTTACCAAACCACATCAGATAGTTGCTACAAGTGTAAAACTTGGTAAGCTAGTATTCAAGAAAACAAGGAAAATGCCACAAAGGCTAAATTTAGTAGTCGGTTCCAATGTGAAGAGGCATTTTTTTCTCTAAGGGACAGTGTTTGGTTGTTAACACTTACATCATTAAGTGAGGATGTGTGTTTAATGGATTTCACCATAAGAGGTGAAATGCAAAAAATTAATAAGTGACTTTTTTCTTATTAAGTTTTTGATTAAGCAATGTGATGATGTCTGACATGATCTTTGTATGCTAGTATTATTATAACAATGTATACTTCTATTGTCTTGTGTAAGAAGTGAGTCTATTGAGATGACAACTTAAAAAATTAGGTCTGTTTCAATCATATAATACATGGCTGAGATATTCAAATGTTTCATATAACATATGGCTGAGATATTCAAATGTTTGCAGAAGTTATAGGTAATTACTATGCATGCAGCCCATTGAGGAGCCTAACCCAATTTACCAATTGTCCCATAACATTCTCTGCTTAATTGACTATCTCAGAATCATACAGCAGGGAAATGAAGGCTGAGGGAATCAAACCCTGCAGTACAGGAAATGGCTTATCAACAATTCTTAGTTTTAATCCTTAGCACTAACAGCCAATCTGTTTTTTATTCGTGTATACCAAGTAATGCACTGGTGCACAGCATTCATAGTATTCTGTTGCATTTTGAGATGCACTTAATGAATTATTCATTATCAGTGAATAGCTGCTATAGAACACCTATCCTATGAATCAACACTATCTATTTGAATGACTGTGTTTAGTTCCAGAATGTTTCTTTGTGGTTATTTTTACCACAGTGTGTTGTATTCTGTGAGCCAGAGGTATAGTTTTCATTTTGTTCTCCTTTTCTTCATTATGGTGAGATCTTGGAGTTGGTATATATAATTTTGGGGGGGTGGGGGTGGGAGCATGCCCCCTGCAAAACAAGATTTTTTTTTTCTGGTTTTATTGGTTTTTTCCTCTCAACATTTTTGAAATTAAATTTTCAGTAAATGGTGAGATGAAAAATACATCATCGATGGCTTATAGGTAAACCACTATAGGACACCTTCCTTGTCTCCCAATGACCTCATAAACTGGGACATCTATGCTTCCAGTGTAGGATATCCCCCAAACTTCCTAGACTTTATAGACAAAAACTTCCTTGAGCAGATGGTAGACAAATCTATGAAAGGACACATCATTCTTGACCTACTTTTGAACAATATGGCTGCACTACTCCTTTGATGTGTCCTTTCCCAGTGAAGTCCAGCCACAAACTTACGACCTTCTTTATACTCTCAGATGCCTCTATATTAAACCCCACTGAATTTAGAAAATATAAAACTGCTACCTCAACCTACTCTTTGATGAAATATTAAAATTCACTTTTGACTGAGCCAACCCTGACCATGACAGTGCAAGAAACTTCAGTAATTAAAATTTACCCACTTAGAAAAATGTATAGAGCTAGCAGTCCCTACCAAAACCAAGCATCTTGGCAAATTCAAAAATAAGCCACCCTGGAATTCCACTACCATAAATAAACTCTACAACAAACTAAAGAAACTCCTCAAATTATACGGCAGATCCAACCACCTTTTTCTCAAGTTAAATATCAAAAGCATTACAAAGAAAAAAAAACTGTAAACTACTATCAAGCCCACTAAAAGACACCATGAACTTAGACTGGTCTCTGAAGCCAAGAATAACTATAAATCCTTCTTTAGTTATGCTAGAAAACAATACCCTACATTGCTCTGAAATTATTCAAAATGACACCTCCTATTCTGACCCAAAATACACTGCCAACTTCCTTGCAAACACATTTAGTGCCAACTTTACTTCACAGACTTTTATCCAAAGCTCCCCAAAATATCTCTTAGAATCATTTACTGAAAGTGTTAACCAAGTCAAAAAATGCTTACCCTGTGGACCTGACAGTAGACTTGGTTGCTTAATAAATATTAGAGAATGGGCAAACTGTACATCAGCACCCTGATTCAACAACGAACGTCCTTCATCTGGGTATTAATGTACAAGTAATGCCTGCTGAAAAATGAGCCCGCCACTTCATAGCAACATATCAAGCTGCCATGGAGCTTGGACTTAAAAAAAAAAACTAACGGCTGCCATTATTTTACACTGACTAAGCAGCACTTCTGTTGTTTAGCGAGAGTAAAATATATTAAAAAAAAGAAAGCTAAAAACAAAAGTATGTGTGTGTTTGTCTGTGTGTGTAAGTGTATCTGTGCATGTGAGTGAAACTGGGATCGATCGAGCCATTATTTTATACTTGCTATGCAGTGCTTTTGCTGTTTAGTGAGTGTAAAAATGAAGTATGACAGAAAAAAGTGTGTGGGTGTATGTTTCTGTTTGTGTGTTTGTTGTCCGTGTGTGTGAATGTGTGCTTGCATGCATGAAAGTGAGGTGTGTGGGAGCGAGGGAGAGAGTGATCAAGCAACAGCAGCATTGAGGAGGTTTATGTACATCTCACCTCTTAGATCAAGTTAACTGGATAAAACCTAAAATAAAGGGGGGACACAGGGTCAAAACAGGAACATATTCCTCTTAATAAATCACAAAGTTCCTTCAATAATGTTAGCATGCATCTTTCTGAAGTGCAAGTGTGTGTGTGAGAGTGTGTGTGCAAGAGAGAAAGAGAGACATGATGGACCACTGGCAGCAGCAGATAAGAGGTTTGCCTACCTCTTGACCTTTTAGCTCAAGAAATCTGGATAAAGCGTGAAATAAAGGGCAAACAAAGGCTCAAAAAATAGAAATAGATGTTAAATGTTGTGCTTGTAAAAATTACAAAGTAAGTTAAATAACAGGATTTGTGTTAACATGAATTTTCTGAAGGAAATAAAGTCTGAAAGTCAAGTGTATGTCATTATTTAGTGACTTAAATCCCCAATGACTGGCAAGAAACCATGCATTTTAGTAGTAAGGGACCAAAAAATAAAGCAAATATCTAGATATATATTTTTTTAAATTATATATTTTGGATGTAAAATGCTTCCTCTAACACCATTTACATATACTATAGCAACTTTGAAACATTAGGCGGAGGAACTATTTTACATCATAAATATATAAAAAAAATGCAGTAATAAAAAATATATAAATAAGTAAGTATAACACAACAATTTTACAAACATCCCATTCTATAAGCACAATAATGCCTTCCAGGGTGTGTGTTAATGTGCAATTTATACCCTTCCAGGGATGTAGAAGCCCTCCGCCTGTGGCATCGGGCTTCAGAACACCCCAGGGTGGGCGTTAATTACACATTAACACACACCCTGCCAGGCATTATTACTTGCATATTAAACATGTCCTTGTAGACCCACTCCTTAAACTGTTTAACTTAAGTACTGGTTTCATCCCTGATGAGATCACTGCATGTGACAATGCCCCTACATAAGAGTGGCTTTACCACCAACCAAGGTAATTATGGACCAGATCAGTGTTACAAGCCTCATCTGCAAAGCCATAAATCATATTGTAATTAACCTAATTAACTGCAATATCAAGGATCTTTTTTAATATGACACCAAACAGTTTGGCTTTGTCACATATAGATCCTGTCTACTGAATCTGGATAACTTCTTTGAAAGGGTAACAGTGCTGAAAGACAATGACCGTGCAGTACGCACAGAATATCTTGACCTGGACAAGGCCTTTGATACCATTCTCTATCCTGGCATCTTAGAGAAGCTAAAGGCATTAAACCCTGACCCTTATGTTGTAAGAGGGATGCCAAACTAGCTGAAAGACATCTCTCATACAGTGTGAGCTGCAGGAGTCTCATTAGAACATAAGAAAGTGACGAATGGTGTCTCTCGGGGCACAGTGTTGTGACTTCTCCTTTTTGTCCTTTACATCTCAGATTATCAAGAAAAGAGCCAAGACCTACGGCTAATAAAGTTTGTTGACAACTGCAAAATTAAGGCTATTGTTAAGTCACCCTCTGAAACCCCAACCATTCAGCATGAACTCTCTCTTGTAAACTCTTTTTAAAAACAGCTTTATTAAATTATCACTTAAGACATAGGCACACATACATTGATAGAAAATGAAACAAACCATATTAACATTTTTTCCATTTACATACACTATACATTACATATGTTTTTTTTTCTTTATAACAACTGCCATTCCATCCAACATTACATAAATTCCTCAGTTCTGGCCTTCCCTTAAACCTCACTCTTCCTCCTCCTACTACTGAATATTATCCTGCGTGTATCGTTTCCACAAATTGCATTTATTTCTATGTAATTTGCTTCCTCCTTTTTCTAAAGATGCCACTGCCAATTCATTTATCTCTTTTACAATATTCAATATTTCAAATACAGTTCGTTTACACTATTCCATTTTCTAGTAATTGCTTTTTTGTTAGCCAACAGAATTAAACTTAGCAAGGCCTTACTAAGTCTAGGCTATTCACTTCCTGTGCTCCATTTGAAAAGAATCATTTCCTTAGTTACAGTCATTGCCTCCCCCAGTATTTCTGAGAGAGTACTCCGTGGATAATTTTTTAAAATCTGACAACTCATTACACTCCCAAAAACATGTTCCCAGTTACCTCTTTCTTCCCTATCACATCTCCAACATGTTCTCACTACCAGAGGAAAAATCCTTTGAAGTCAGCTTGGGGTATAAAAATACCTATGCAAACACTTCCAAACAAAAATTCTAAACCTACTGGACTTTGTTACATATTTGGGAGCCATACATATATCCTCCCATTGTTCACTTTGTGATGCCCCACCACTGGCCCAGTAATCAAGGAGCCTCAATCATCACCACTGGCAACAGTGGGGAGCATACACACTGGGAGGATGACAAGTACACAAATAGTAAAGTGCAATTTCCTTTAAGAGCAGACAGAGACCACAGTCAGTCTGGGCTGGTTTTTCCCTCTTTCTCCAGACTCCTTGCTGGCACAGCTATAGAGTTGAGATCTCAGCTGACTGACCAAGCCAAGACCTCCAGCACCATCTCTGTCCAACCAATGCTTCATGTCCCTGCCCAAGTAGCCGACACACACACTTTGAGATTTGATTTATGCATAAACATACACACACACCTGGGAAAGGCTGGCATGGGTTTACTAGCTATTCCCCCTTTTGTCCATACTATAAGGTAGTTATTACTGCCACCAGCCAACTCTTTATCAGCTACTTTAAGGCCCTTAAGAAAGGGTGTCTAGTCTTACTGTGTAGTGTTACTATTAATCCAAATGGCAGTCTGACCAACAGACAAGCCTATTAGGAGTGTCCCACAGTGTCACCAAATAAATATGCAAGTACTCTGACCTTAAATATGTCTCACAGATATGAACCACAATGAATGGTTTAAATATATTTAATAATAAATAATAAAAGAACAAGAAAATACTCAGTAAATAATCACAGTTACACCAGAGTTCAAAATCTCAGGTAATATTTAAAACAACCTTGCAGGAAAGTCTTAAATAAATAAATAAATAAAACATGTAAGCCATACTTCACTATATTCTTGTCTGAATGTAAGAGAATTACTAAACCCTAGTTAACTTACTTGCAGAGCAGGCAGATGTGGTGAGTGGATGTTCTTGTCAGGTCAAAGACGAAATACAAAATGCCCTGTCTCTCTCAGAGAGTTCTTAAATTAATATCTCAAATGTTACTGCTGGGTTAGCTTGCAGGATGGCATCACTTCTTGTCATCTGACTTTATTTCCCAAGCTAAACTCCATTGCTAGAAACTGCCAGCCTTTAGCATCTACCTGTGAAAAATACATAGCCCTTAGATCTTTGCAGCTGCTGGAAATCGTAAAACAATAAAACACTTACAAGACAATGCAGAAGGCTCCCAAATTTTAGACACCCTGTTTCCTTGCTGCATTGAAACCATCTTTTATGGCACAGTTATAAAATAATTTAATTTCAACTATTTTTCTGAAGTTTTTTAAGCTAACCTTCTATGTTCCAGTTTCCACTGTTAAAATTTATATATTTACACAGTTATAATAGTGTATATACATTTCTGTTCTTTTCCAGTAGGGTACACTGTGGATACATCTTTAGGCTCAGTACTTTACAAAGCCTTTTTTCAACACACATTTCTGTACCAGCAGTTTGATATACAGACAACATACAGTTCTAATACATTTGTAACACAGGCATATATATCATGTTGATATTCAGAAATGACATATGATGATTTACAAAATTCCAGCTAGCTGTGTTGGCAGTACCTCCTTTTGTCACACCCTTGTAAATTGCTTTTCCAGTCTCTCTTTCCAATCTTTCCTAACCTCCTCTGGTTGACTCTTATAGTTATTATGCAATATTTTATATGCCCTGCTAATTATCCCTTTTTAATAGCAACTTCTGCTCTAGGTACAGGTCTTTCACTTTGGACGCCCCCAACCCTTTCTCTTTGCCTATACTCTGATATCAATCCCTGGTAGGGAAGGCAGTCAATATCCTGAAGTCCAAACTTCTTCTTATTGATTTGGTTCATTTGGATTTGTTTCAACCAAAAATAGCATTTTTTATGCTACTATAGCATGCTGTGATATTTTGCTACTGTTGGCATAATGATGAAATTTTAGCACCTTATTTTTGTTTCATTGTTCAGGTGTTTTTTTTTTTTTTTTTGTTCCTAGGCAGCTACTAGGCATGCAGTCCAATAGACCATTGTGGAGCCTGTTGAAAAAGTTGGTAGTTCTACTGGCAGATTTGACCACTTTAATCAGAGGTTTAAAACAAATAATCTACCTCAACTCTGAACCTACTATATGTAGTGTGAAAAAAAAAAGAAAAGGAACAGCTGACACAAGATAATGGGAAATCCTGCCACTAAGCCATGTCTCCTTTATTAATGCAAGGTTAGCATCGTATATCAGATTATATATAATCACAGTCTTGTTGCGGCTTGATCTCTCATTAGTGTATGTAGTACTCTCTATGGTGCCAGATTAAGGCATGTGCTAGTAGTCTGCCCAGCATGGCACACTGGAAACCTGAGTATAGCCCAGGGAGACAAAACAAATGATTGCCTGCCAAGGCCATGTACCCATGGCACATACAAAAGCCAACTTTTACACTCCATCCCTATGTCTGCATAAGATACGCAGACACTTTTGTATCTGAAATACTAAGTATGATAAATGACAGGGAATAAAGAGGGAGACAATACCAAAATAGAAATTCTGTCATGCTCATGACAGAAAAACCCTGCTAAAACATATAAACTGTAGCAGAACAAGCCAACCTCAAAACAAAAGGCAATGCGGAAATACAAATCCAAAACAATGGTTAAACAAGACCTGAAAACAGAAGCAAAAATCACTAACCATTAATGTAGAACACTGTGCTGGGTAAGTTAATAACCAGTTACTACTCAAAACAATATTAACTCACAGTGGACTATAAGAAGAAAAAACATAAACTACTGAAATAGTAAAGAATAAACAGATAAAAAGGTATAAAAGTCCTGAATAGCAAGAAAAAAATATAACTCAATTAATGTCTCAGTAAGTAAACTAAAAGCACAATGTAAAAGAAACCAAATGAAATATAAAACATACATGGAGAGCTAACAACTATGAAAAGAAATAATTGAAAACAGTAATAAATACACATTAAACTACTCATTAATTCTTCGGGTACCCACTTTATTAAGTTCAAGGTTAAGGTAGAGCCAGAGCCTGTGATGGTCTTGAATGTGTACCAGGCAGTGAAACCAATCCTGGGACTGGGAGAAAGACAATTGCAAGACACAAACACACACACACACACACACACACACACACACACACACACACACACACACACACACACACACATAAGCATGCATGTGTGAAAGCACACACATATGCACACACACAAATGAATGTAAGCATGCATACGCGAACACATAAATGAATGTAAGCACATATATGCAAACACTTATATACACACACACTCTCAAACATGCACAAACACACAAACATGAATGTAAGAACACATGCAAAACACACACGCAAACACACACATGAGCACGCGGGCGCACACACACACACACACACACACACACACACACACACACACATGCACACAAATGAATGTAAGCATGCATGTGCGAAAACACAGCGCACACACACACACACACACACACACACACACACACACACACATGAATGTAAGCATACATGTGGGAACACACATGAACAAATGTAAGCACATGTGCAAACACAAATGAATGTAAGCATGCATGTACGAACAGACACACACACACACACACACACACACACACACACACACACACACATGAATGTAAGAACGCATGTGTGAACACACACATACACACACACACACACACACACACACACACACACACACACACACACACACACACACACACATGGTTTCATAGGTGTGCATTTGGCTAACAACCACTAAGGCCTTTTTAAGCCTAGCCATGCATCCCAAATCTCTGGCAAGTTCTGGTACTCTTGATAAGTGTTAGCAGGGGCTTGGGAGATGAACCATTGACAATCTGCCTGTGTCCATTAGAGACATAGGTACCAAACCATGGATGGATTTCCTGTTCCCCATCCTATTTTTCAAGTTACAATTGAATTGGGTTAGGGAGAAACTCTGTTCCACAGAAGGGATAGTCTCAAGGATACATAGATATCTTTTCCCATGTCCTATTTATACGCAGACAAAGTTTAAGTCTTTAGAATGTCTAATTCCAGTGCTGTTTATTTTGCAGATATGCAGAAGGCCCATCAGGGTGGGATCCACAATGCCTTGCATGTCAGGCATAGTTCTCCCCTCAACAGAGTGTAGGAGACAAAACACAGGGATAGGGCTTTGAGGTGGTCTGCATAGGACATATTATTTACCCTGTACTCTTTTAGCAAGAAACCTCTATGTACATTTCAGTGGTTGGATGTGCCTGGTTAGATACATACCAAAGGGGGCATTGTACTCAATTATAGGTCTGATGAATGCTGAATTTAGTGGAACAATGACCTCTTTGGACATAGGCACCATACCTTTGTTTATAAGATGCATAACATAGAATGATTTCCTCACTACTGTAGACACGTAATGGTCAAAGGCTAGACTACTGTCTACATATGTCCTCAAGTCCCTGACTGCAGGATTGACTCTTAGGGGTGTGTTGTCACTATGATAGGTATTAGGGGGTGGATGACTTTCCGAAGAATACTATTATGCATTTCTTGTCATTTAGTTTTACTCCATGGCTGTGACACAAGTTATTTGTCTGTGTCAGCCCTTCCTGGAGAACATTAGTGCCAATGGGGGGAATTCAAAGACTGCTCTCAGTTTGCAATCAGTTTTTAGTTTTGGTCAGGCAGAGGTCCTTGACATTGGTCTTCACTTCAAATAAATAAATGCCAAACAGGAGCGGTCCCAGGACTGATCCCTGAGGATGGCTGCTTATGACTGGCCTCTTTGTAGAGGTGGACTCCCCAGTTCCAACTTACTGGGTCTTGTCTGTGAGAGCCAGCTGCTGTCCACTGGGTGACAGAAAGGTTTATACTTAACCTCCTAAGTTTGTCTCTTATCCTTTAAACATACTAGCAACATCTGGAATTTCAAGACCAATCTAAAAATATATCTATCTGACACCTGGAACTAACCGATGCATGACCACCTACTCATTCTCGTTATGTCTTTTTCACTCTAAATTCACTAACACCACTATATATTAGCACGTAGTAATGGCCTAACATCAAAATAATCTCTTACTTTAATAATACCATACTACTAATGTATGCTGTTCTACCTCTACAGCCAGCACTTACTACTATTTATGTTCCCCTCTCATGTCCTTCCATAACTTTCTCATCTTTCTAATAGTAATCAGATCTCTCTCTCTCTCTCTCTCTCTCTCTCTCTCCATGTCCCTAATTTTCCCACCTGCTTGTTACTCCTCCTCATCTCATTCTATTCCTCTGTCTATTTTGGCAACATAATACTCTACTTATTTTGCAGTTCCATTCATTATTAGAAATATAGTCAATATTTTGAATAACTACGTATTAGTTTACTTGACATACATTATCCACTTCTGCAGTGTGTCTTCCTACTTGCAGTACATATTGTATTCTTGATTGCAATTTATCCTAGTAATAGTTATACAAACATACTTCATTATCTTTGTGTTTTTATCTGATGTGGGAATTTTCCCCTTGTATATAATTACTTATCATCTACTGTAAAATGTTTGATGTGTGTTTTTGCAGAGCTTTCCCCCCCCAGCTCACTGTAAAATATTTACTCTGTTGTGGGGGTTTTCTCCCTTTGTATATAATTACTCACCTATTGTTTAAATGTTTTTGAATCTGTTGTGGAGCTTTTCTCCCTGGGATAATGTTGAAAATGGGCCATTGGCTCAGTCAGACTTTCCCAGTTATCAAAGGACAAATAAAAAAAAATACATACAATTGCCAACAATGTCCGAGTGTGGTATTGTGTCAAATGCCTTGGCCAAGTTAAGGTTCCCCTCATCCATTACCTGTGACCATCTCAAAGAAGTCCACCAGGTTGAGTAGGTATGACCTACCCTTGATGAAACTAAACTGGATTGGGCCCAGTCTCTTGGAGGTTCCCTATGTCATTATTGATCATTTCCATAATTTTTTCCATGGCTTTGCATATGAGATTAGTGAGACTTATAGGTCTGTAGTTTTCAGGGTCTATAGATGGCCCACCTTTGTGCAGACGGATGGCTGTTGCTATTCTCCATTTGTTGGGCACAAAGCCTCTTTGGAGGCTAAATTAAACAGGGATTCCAGAGAGTATGATAGGTCATGTTTCATGCTGTTTAGTAGGCATCCTATGATATTGTCTGGGCCCCTTTGATATGGTGTTCTTGGCCTTAGAGAGAACACTGAGGACCTGTTCCCTAATGAAAGGAGGGGGAGTTGTATTTGATGGTATTTCCTGAGGAGAGGTTGAAGGGAAGAGAGGGGTAAAGTTAGAGCTGAATTTGTATGTCAGTAGGTTTGCTATGTCTTCTGGCTCAGGATAGGTGGCTCCATTAACAATGAGCTCTGCACACAATTGTGTGTTGCCTTTGAGGTTGCAGATATAGCTAAAGATTGCCTTGTGGCTGTCCTTGGCCTGGGAGGCCAAATTTACCTCAGAATTGGCTTTGGTAGACTTTATTTTTTTCTCTGAGTTGTTTATGTAGTTTGATGAGTGTGCTTTTGCTTTTATCCTGCTGGGAGCTATACCTAATTTTTGCCATGCTTTTCTTACTTCAGTTATAGAGCCTAACAATAATGCCACTAGGGTGGCTTGTTTTTTGAGTTAGTTCTGTACTTATTCCCGGTGGTACAGCTGTCTCTATACAGCTATTAACATACTTGTATAGAGTTTCTGTGAGTGGTTCCATGAAGACAGCAGTGTTCTCAGGGCTTGACATTTTGCCAGACTATCACTTAATAGTAGGAAGTTAACCTTAGAGTAGTTTCTGAACATTCCAGAGTTAGCTGGGGTTCTGGGTTTTGTTTTTACTTCAGAGGAGACCATTTTGTGGTATGACCTTACCAGACAAGACATTACACTAGGGGGTATGTAGCACTCTCCCATATTAGTGAGGTTTGTGCTCCTGGTTGGTATATTTTCAATCTGATCCAGGGAGTTTATGTTTACAAAATCCAGGAATCTCTGTGCCTGCACATTTGGTGTCATATGATTCCAGGTTAATAATAGTGTGGTAATTAAAGTTGCCCATAAATGTGGTATTTGGTTGGATGGTGAGTTTTCCAGCAAGCATAAATACATGTTATGGGATTCCTGGGTCATATAGTCATAGAGTGGAACCTATAGCTTTCAATGAAGTGATACGGGATTTTACCTATGGCAATTTGAATGTGGAAAAGTTCAAGTACATTGTCCTGTTTGACCAGCCTTGAGATATATTTATTTTTGATGAAAGTTGAGACACCTCCAGCTTTAGTCCCTGTCTGTATAGTAGCTGGTCTGTCTGTGTGGAAGGCTTTATAGTTTTGCACTGCTGGTATACTCTCTGTGGCTTTAAACCATGTCTCAGTGACCACCCAGACGTCAGCATTCTCTAGGGGAAGAGTATTTGTAAGGAGTGTATGTATGCACAAATGCACACACACACACACACACACACACACACACACACACACACACACACACACACACACACACACACACACATGTACATGTACGTGCACACACACACACACACACACACACACACACACACACACACACACACACACACACACACACACACACACACACACGCACATGCACACACACACAAACTCACACCAGTCACCTATGGCATATTGTTAGGAAATAGGAGGACGTCATAAAATACAGTAAAAACTTACACAAAGAAGGTTGTGCGTACTTTTTACAGATGGCATCTCATCTGAGACATGAACTGGAGAACCAAGTGTGGGGAAGACAACAATGCTAACTGCTGTACCCCTATAACATCCAATAAAGAAATTCAAGGACTGGCTAATGTGGTCCTTATAGAGTTCATGAAAGCATCATAATACATTTTGTAGAAGTTCTTGATCATATGGAAAGTTGAAGAAGAAAACACATGAGTACTTATAAAAAAGTTGAAACTGTCAACCAAAATATGAACCAAGCAAACTAAAATAAATAAACCAATAATCTGCCCATTGTGCTGCAAGAGCATATCAGTTTTTCAAAACCTAAGGCAGCACCTTTGCAACAAATTAAAAACACAGCAGCCAGACACCAGTTTCTTCAAGAAACTGAATGTCAAGGGCCAAATCATCAAAGCAGCACAAAAGGCCCACAAGAAAATGGATAAGTAAGGGCTCCTAAACAAACCAGTAATATTTGATAAGATTAAGATTGATAAGATTAATAATAGGAGCCCTAAAGACAAGCAAGTATGACACTTGTAATTAAAAATTCAAACATACAGCAGAAACTGCTTACAAATGTAATATCAAACTCAAGTATTTAAATGTTCGGAAATTCATCCCTGAAAAGCAATAGGTCTATGGTAGGTTTTAAAGAAATGAAGTATGCGATACAATTACACAGGCAGGCACAATGATCTTCTGATAGTTCTCAGAAAATGTACTGGCAGGTAATAATGTAGGGAGCAAAACAAATCCCTAAAACCATGACAAATTAATCATGCAAAACTGACAGAAGTAAATGTATATATTCCCATGTCAGGGCACTGAGATTCAAATGAGAATGGTGCAATAATTCAAAATGTATATACTGTCATAGTCAAATCTTGTAATATAAAATCCAAAGGCCTAATAAGCAGCTAAGAACACAGATAGATGTTACACTAGAGTCACCAAAATTGCCCAAATCATACTAGGATGAAAGCAAAAGCTGTGCTAAAAATTAACAACAGGCTCAACGTGCCCATTATTAATTAATAAAAAATAAAAAAGTTCATACAAAAATATTCCACCTTCAATTAGAATAGCAATCAAATTAAATACCTTGGTATAACCATTTTTTCTAATAGTAAAGAAATGATACAAACAAACTTTCAACAGGTTGTTGATAAAATTTTAAGTTTAGTTAGAAATTGGAACAAATTCTTTCTTACCATGGAAGAACAATTAATGCTTATTAAGATGGTAGTTCTTCCTAAAATATTGTTTGTCCTACAATCCTTAGTACTATCTCCACCAAAAAAATGACAAAGAAGATAAACAATATTCTACTTAAATTTTTGGCACCCTAATAAACCAAAAGTTTCCTTTGACTGGCATGGAAAAGGTTGGGATAATGGTGGAAATGATTCCCTTATATTCTATTGCATGCTACTTCAACAATTGTAAAAGGTATAGAGTTGTGGATAAATTCATCTTATGATTCAAAATGGAAACAAACACATCATGAAATATTATTAGTAAATAATAAATACAACACAGTCAAAAACAAATAGTCCCTAATAGGTTTATCTGGTTATTAAAAGATTTTTGTGTAAATGGAAATACACCATCTTTTCAGATTCCCTATTTAAATAACATCATTTTTTCTTACCCAAAGTTTATATATTCTAACCATTATATTAAAGACTTAATATTTTCTATGTTTCCAATTGCATATACAAATGGCTGCGTAGAAACTCATAATTTCAACAAAATGCTAGTAAGGAAACAACCAAGTAACTTAATTTATTAGCATCAGTTCTTAAATGGTACTGATATATATATATATATATATATATATATATATATATATATATATACATATATATATATATATATATATATATATACTGTTGAAAATGTAAGGTCCAAATACAATCAAGATTCTGAGAATTGGTTAAATTTACAAATATATAGAGACTTTGTAAGATTAATAAGATATTTAACCTAGATAAGAAATTGTTCCCCAAATTATTGGAATTCTTAATATCAATAATGCAATGAGAAATAAATCATATTTATGACAAATTTATAACATTCTTAAATTAGATTTCACATATTTAGACAACTTCTATTGGTACTACTCTTCAAAAATTAATAATGAAGATTTCTCTGAAGAATACAAGAAAATAATATTAAAATCTACAGATAAAACTACATCTTCATTATACTGGAAAATTTTCAGTCGAAAATTCTTACACAGTGCTTTTGTCATGCCTAACAAAATTACAATTATGTATAAATCAAGTAGAATTAATTGCTGGAGATGTGATTTTGAAATAATAGCTGACTGGATGCATATGGTACATGAATGTGAAGTCATCTCCCCTTTTTGGAAAGAAATGAATAACTTCATCCAAGCTCTATGGTCAGACAGATGTAATATTTCTAAATCTTAAGTTTTATTTAATGCTCCAATTCCTAAGATAATTCCAAAAACCTGAGTGCCTCTTCTTTGGTCTATTCTTGCTATAGCCAGAAAAGTAATTAATAAAAATTGGAAAAGTAAAGTTACCACTTCTAGTGTTGGATTTATTAGTATGGCAAGAATTGCTTGCAGTAGTGAATTGCATACTATAAAGATGAGAACTTCTGATATTACATATTCATATAAATCTTGGCTTAAACTTAGACTTGTTTGAAAAATATTAATTGTTGTTGATATGTACAACTTTGATATAGTGACCTCCTGTGGACCTATGTAAATGGTTGTTTGTTTTATAATTGATGTATTTATTGTTTTTAAACCAAATAAAAAAAAAGATGACTTGGGTAGAAGCAAAATAATGGACTCAAGTAGTAAGTAACAGCTCCATATGAATCATTTGATGCTGGAGCGGAAAAAACTGGAAATGGGAGCAGAGCTGAAAAAAAAGCCAAGTCAACACTAGAGGCATAACATTAACCAACAGGCCCACAAATTGATTCAGATGCAATAACAAGATGGTACAATGAACTCAAGAGTCACTGGAAAGTCCAAAACTAAAAGAAAGAAACAAAAACAGCAGCAAATAATGATATTATCCTAACACCCTAACATAGATATAACTTATCCCTGTAAGGTAACTAGAAGTATTAACTCAAAAAATAAAGGTAGAGGGAAGAGAGCAAGAATTCACTGTAAATCATAGCCAGTTGGCCAATGGCTCATTATATAGTGCAACCTCCAGATGCTGTTACATTACAGGAAGTATAAGTCATAGAGAATATAGCAGAGCTAAGTGAGAATAATGGGGTTAATACAACTAAATGTAAAAGTAAGGAAGATGATAGAAAAAGTGGGAAGAAACGAGAGTTAGAATTTTGAAGGCTGGAATAAAATTGTAGTGGTGAAGGCCACAGACAAGAATATCAGTGCAAAGTTATATTTTAGGGGATCTGGGGTTGTGTTTTACCATACAGATTGTTTAGCTGTGATAGAAGTGTACTGAAAATATTGGATATTTTATGTTTAAATGAGACCTGCTTCATTGCAGTCTCATGTAATTAAAAAAAAACTGAAAATAAAAACAATTAAAACACTTTTGTTCCATGATTGGGTGGAGGGTCAGCCAGCAAACTGCTTACATACCCCATGCATGTGGCTTTGTCCCATTATTGATATAAAATATTCTGAGGTCATACCTTTTCAGTGTAGGTTAATTACTTTTGACTAAAGATTTTGCTGAAGTAGGTCTCACTGATTCATAGTTACAAAACAATCATGGTGTCTACATGCAACAGCTGTATTTCACATACTGCATGTATCATTTTATGGATTTCTTTTAGGTTATTGCAGTAAATGCCAGGAATGTAAAAAGACAAATAAGTGTAAAGAGAGTACAAGGATGGAGAGCTAGGGAACTGCTGTTTTTTTTCTGAAAATGTTCATCACTCTGGCTTTATTTCATTAAATTAAATAGTAATGTGACTGATCAGTACTTGACAACTTAAAGTTTGATGTATTACTAAGGTCTGTTTACGTTTTAGACTTCATAACACAGCACATTCCTTTATGTATGTGTTTATTGCATCTTTCTGACCTCAGGCATCCTCCACTTGCCTCCCTGGCTTTCACACTTGCCCAGCTACATATCCCCCTTACTTCTGTATAACTGAGAATCCCCTGATGTGACCCTTCATCAACAGGGTTTCCTGAAACTGACCTAGTGTTATCCCTGAGGAGTGAAGCATCCAGTGAGAGTTACGACCATAAAGCCAGGAGCCTGTGGTCATGCAGTTAGTAGGTCAAGGTAGCTAGCTTTGGAACCTGTTAGTGAATGATGTCTCAATGTCAACTCTGTCACCATGTTTTATCTGGAAACCTGTGTGGCTCCTTATCTTCAACAGAAATCACACAGACATTGGGTTTTCCCAAGCCTTTCCATCCCAGGATAGGAGAGGTAGTTATCAGCTGCTCCATTATATCCCACCAGCTGGCCCTAACAGCTGACTGAGTCTGTTCTCAAATGTGGTTCACTGGCAACACAGATGGATGTCCTACTCTTTGTGTCATTGGGCTGACTACATTACAGCATTATTTATTTATTTCTTAATTTTGTTTTAATTATTTATTTACTGGGATAGAGGACTGATCTATGGGTCTCATTTCAGCCACAGATTGGAAACACTGCTTGATTTAATTACTTGCTTGGAATAAAACAGTAGACAAACTGTGACTGATGGGATCAAACTATGAACTACAGGATGAAGCTTAACATGTATTGCCTTAATCTTCTGTTCTGACTGACAGACTTTATCATCATCATATTCATCAAAATTATTTTTACTTTTACTATTATCATTTGCCCTTTTGTTGTACCACCATGACCTTTGTATGATTTTTTTTCTCTTACATGATCCATTTTCTCCTTTGCTAGTGTTATTGGGTAATATCCCAATGTGATTATTGTTTAGTGGGTTTGCTTGTCTGAGGAAGAATGCCTTTTTGGCTGCACAGGACATCAGCTGCACATGTAGATGTGATGATCCACCACTGGATCAATAATCGAAGAGCCTCAGTCCTCACCACTGGCAACAATGGGGGATGCTCACTGACAGGATGACAAGGTACACACACAGTATTTCCAGATGCAGTTCTCTGCATCAAGTGCAATTTCTCTTAAGAGTAAACAGAGACCACAGTCAGTCTGGGGCTGGTTTCTCACTCTTTCTCCAGATCCCCAGTAAGACTCCCCCACTGGCACAGCCATAGAGTTGTGTCCTTAGCCAGGGTTCCAAGCCAAGTCCTCCAACATCCTCTCTGTCCAACCAGTGTTTCATGTCCCTGTCCAAGTAGCTGACGCACACAGTCTTGGATATTTATTTTACATACACAGACCTGGGAAAGGCTGGCACAGGTTTACTAGCTATGCCCCCTTCTGCCCAGACTATAAGGTAGTTACCACTGCCACCAGAACCCCTCATCAGTTACTTTAAGGCCCTTAACAAAGGGTGCCCAATTTTACTGTGTAATATTAATATTAATACAAATGGTAGTTTGACTAAGAGCAAGGCTATTAGGAGTGACCCACACAGTGTCAACAAATAAATATACAAGCACCCTCAAAACTTAAATATCTCTACACAGATCAGCCACAATGAAAGTTTTAACAATATTTAATAATAAATAATAAAAGAACAAGACAATACTAGATATATATTCACAGTGACATCGGAGTTCAAAACCACAGGAAATATTTCAAATAATATTGCAGTACAGGCTCGCACAAATAAAGAAAAAATCTAAACTAAGCTTCACTCTATTTCTGACTGTATCTAAGGGAATTACTATTCCCTAGTACCTTACTATTAGAGCAAGGCAGATGTGGTAAATGGATTTTCTTGTTATTGTCAGGTCCAAGACAGAATGCAGAATACTCTGTCTCACTAAGAGACTTCTCAAATTAATATCTAAAATATTACTTCTGGGATAGCTTGCAGAATGACATTATTTCTAGTCATCTGACTTCTAGTTCACAGGCCAAAACCCCCATTGGTAGAAGCTGGCATCATTTAGCATCTACCTGGAAAAATATCAGACAAGGGCTTTTCCTCAGATCTTTGGCAGATGCTGGAAGTAATAAAACAATTGTATTCCTTCATGCTTCAAAAGTAGCAATTAGTTTACTCCAGGGACAATACAGAAAGCTTCCTAGTACAGACTCTGTGTCTCTAGCTGCATTGAAAACTTGAGAGGTAGTCTCATGTTTGCGTCCTATAAAGTCATTTAATTTGAAATATTTCTCTAAAGTTTATTAAACTGAGGATAACCTCCTGTATCCCAGTTTCCACAGTTAAAATATTTACATTTAAACAGTTACAATAGTGCATGTACATTTCTGTTCTCTTCCAGTAGGGCACACTGTAGATACATTTTAAACACAGCACTTTTACAAATACCTTTCCAACACAAACATCTGTACAGAGCAGTTTGATATACACATGACATATACTTCTAATACGTTTGTAGCACAAGCATCTTGTATAAATTATTTCGATATTCACCAATAACATATAATTATTTACAAAATTCCAGCTAGCTGTGCTGGCACTATCTCCTTTCATCACACTTCTTCCCCCCTTCGAAGACTCAAGCTAGTTTTTCAAGTGACCCTTGAGAAACGTTGCTTGAGAGGAATGAGCCTATTTGGGAATACATTACCCCATTCACTGTCTTGAGAGCCCATCAGTGTTGACATTGCTAACCCCACTGGGGTACTGCACTGTCATCTCATATGCCTGCAACCCTATGCTCCACCATAGTAACTTGGGATTTTGATGGCTGGCTCCCTGTAGCCATAAATCCCCCTCAGACTCCTCCTACCTTCTACTGCAAATACTTAGCACCAGGGCCTCCCTATCATGAAAAGGTTACATTATGTTAACATGGTACAGTTTGTGCCCCTGCCTCCTGCCTAGCAGTTCCACCAGGTAAGTAACATCACTGACCTTCCTTACCACTTTGATGGGTTCCTCCCAAGCTGCCTGCAGCTTGTTGTGTCTGACAGGAAGGAGAACCATAGTCTGCTGCCCTACAGCATACTCTCTGGCTTGAGCATTCTTGCTATACCAGACCTTTTTCTGCTGTTGAGGTTCTGACAGGTTCTCCTAGGCCAAGCCCATGAGTTCTCAGACCCTTGTCCTGAAGTTTAGGACATATGCCACAACAGACTCCTTGCAGGATTCATACTCATCCTCAAACTCATCGCAAATCAAATCTAGAGGTCCCCTCACTCTATGCTCATAGAGCAACAAAAAAGGATGAAAAACCTGTGGATTCTTGGGGCACCTCTCTGTGAGCAAACAACAGATGGGGCAAATATTTGTCAAACTCCCTCTTAAACAGGCTTACAAATGTCCTTAGCATGGTCTTTAGTGTAGAGTTTAACCTCGCCTTCAGACCATTAGTCTGGGGATGGTAGGGGGTGGTCTTTAGGTGCTTCACCCCATGCCAGTCCCACAATTAAGCCAGCAGCTCTGACATGAAATTGGCACCCCTGTCAGTCAGTATTTCTTTTGGGAAACCTACCCTGCCAAAAATCTCTAACAAATCATTTGCCACCTTTTCTGCCTCTATGGGGGACAGAGCCGCTGCCTCAGGGTATCTGGTAGCGTAATCTACTACCACTAGGATATACTTCTTCCCTGTGAAACTTGGGGTACTCAGAGACCCCACAATATCCATAGCTACCCTCTGAAATGGTTCCTCAATCACAGCAAAGGCATCAAAGGAGCTTTCCCATTGTCTCCTGCCTTGTCTAATTTTTAGCAATGCTCACAGGTCCTGCAGTACCCTGTTACATCCCTGGAAATCTCAGGCCAATAAAAGTTCTGCAAAATACATCTCTTGGTATGCTTTATGCCTGTATGACCAGCAAAAGGAATGTCATGGGCTATGGCTAGAAGTGCCGGATGGTAGGCTCTGGGCACTACCAACTGCTGTATTACCTCAATCTGTAGCCCTCCCTCAGGGGTACACATCTAAATAGTAACCCTTTGTTCCAGTATACAGACTCCCCTTTTCCTTGAGCATCAGGTGTCTCCTTAGCTACCTCCCTCAATCTTCATAAGGTAGGGTCTGAAAGCTTAGCCTGTCTCGACTCTACCTTTGTGACCTCTCCCAGATCCCATTCCACAGGAAGCCTGGTATCTTTCAACTGCGGTCCTCACTGTCAGCCTGGGTACAACCACTCACCTCTGTCCTTGCAGTCACCCTGTCCATGGGAACATCAGTACCTACTGGCAGCTGTGGCTCACTGCCACAAGGTAGCTCCCTCCCTGAAATAGCCACATCACCAGCCCCAGCTTCAGGTGTGGGGTTTGTCTTTGTCTACCCCAGATTACCAGATGTGCATGCCTGTCTCCAAGCCTGACTACATGTAACTGCATGCACACAAAGTACTGCATTATCAGAAATCATTACCTATCAAGACATCTACAGGAATATCCTCAAACACAGCTACCTGCTTGCCTCCTTTTCCACCCTCCCAGTCAAGGTGGGTTCGTATTAGCTTGTCAAACTCAAAAGAGCGAATATTCGAAACCACAAAAACTCTAACTGCTGGAACAGCGATTTTTTTTTCCCAGGGGAAAAAAATCGCTGTCCCCCCCCCCAAATAAAACAACCCCCCCAAAAAAATTAACAAATCCACAAACAAAATAAAGTGGGGGGCTTCATCCGCACCCCCCAACGTGGGGTCACTCTGACCACCACCCCCCTACTTAAATATACCAACTCTGAGATTGCACCACAGTGGAGGAAACTGCAAATTCCCGACAATGGCCCAGTGATTTTTTTTCCCTGTTTATAGATAGATAGGTAGATAGATAGATAGATAGATAGATAGATAGATAGATAGATAGATAGATAGATAGATATGTATATAACATGAGAATCTCTCTCAAGGCTTTACGTTCACAAACAGTCAGATTATAAGAAAAATTCTTAAAGTTATTTTACTATGCAAGTCATATAAAACACTGTTCAAATCTATGGATGGACAGGTGTAACAAAAACAGATTTCCTAAATCTAAATATAATCAAGTCAGTATTACAGCCTTCTTTGATGGAAGAAAATGCAGCAAATAATGCATCTCCTCAAAAGTTTGTATGGATGATACAAAAAAGTGCAGAACAAATGTTATACCTTCATTTAATAAAAACATAGCATGCTCAGATAAAGAAATTTTAGCATAATTGACAATCAGGACCTCATTACAATTCACTGTTGCAACAGATTCTGAAACTGAACTAGAACCTCGTCTTTTATGATCTTTCCTCTCCCCTCTCTTGTATCTAAAGAGGTAATGTTATCAACAGTTTGTTCTAATAAATTTAATCTCTTACTACCTGGAAATATAGCAACAGAGTCAATGCCAGTGTCAGTTGTGGATGAAAACTCAATGAATGATTCAGAGACCTTCAGAATGGATCTGTTGTTATTTTTAGTATCACTCCCCAACTTTGTCTTAAAAATCGCTTTGCTACTATGTGGGGTTGCAGGGGAAGTACCAGTTTCATGCATAAACCCAACATTATATTGTTGTCACCTCCATGTAAATGTTACATTGGTTTGATAGTCATTGAGGTCTATTTTAAACATTTTGGATTTCCTAAGTTCCAGTTCTTTGTTCAAAGAATCAATCTATTTCTTGTAATCATCAAAAAGAGAATCAAAACCAGATGTTCCTTTAAATTCATCCACTATCTTAACCAAGTCAGATAACAAAACATTTGATTTAGCAATTTTATCCTCATATTATGCAATCAACAGTTCCAAAAACAGCCCTGAGGCTGCCTACCATTTAGACATGAAAATGGGATTGTCAGTACCAAACCTTGGATCTAAATACACCCTTAGACCATGGGGAGCCATACCTTTATCCAAATAGCTTTTCAATATTTTAGAGTGCTGTGATGACCTCACTTAAACGTGGGCAGTAACTAAGGAGCCTCAATCCTCACCACTGTCTCTAGTAGGAGAGTGTCACTGAAAGCAGAGATAGAAATACACAATTTCCCATAAGAGTACACCAGGAACAGACTCCAAACATGAGACTGGATTATATGCTTTACTCCAGATCCCCAATCGAGTCTTCACACTAACCACTGCAGAGCACTGTGCCCAGTTCTAGGTATCTGACAAACTCACTCTTAAATATTTGATATTCACACATACAAATGCTCTTGGGAAAGTACAGATTTACCTGCTATGTCCTCTTTCCCAAATTACAAAGCAATGGCTGCCACCAGTCAAATACCATAATACCCTTTATAAGAGGTGTTCAATTATATTAGGTAAAATAAAATATTGATGTGAATGGTAGGATCACCTTCATTTGCCTGACAGTTAATTTGCCCGACAGAAATTTCAGACAGCCCAATTGCCTGACAGTTAATTTGCCCGACAGATCATTTGCCTGACAGTTCATTTGCCCAACAATTAGAAAAAGGCAAATAAAAGGTGTATGTCCTTTTCCCCACAGTAGTGCGATCCTGGAGTTAGAATATATAGTTGGGGGGTGTGGGGGGTGAAGCCCCCCACCTAATTTGGTTGTATATTGTCCACTTTATCGTTTTATTGTTCACTAAAACCAAAACAGGTGGGGGGCTTTGCCCCTCCCCCACACCCCCTTACTATATATTCTAACTCCAGGATCGCACTACTGTGGGGAAAAGGACATATACCTTTTATTTGCCTTTTTCTAATTGTCGGGCAAATGAACTGTCAGGAAAATGAACTGTCAGGCAATTGGGCTGCCTGAAAATGCTGTCAGGCAAATGAACTTTAGGTCAAATGAAGGTGACCCAAATGGTAGCATATAATCCGAGCAATAAGGCTTTTTGGAGTGGCTCTGGTATTATCACAATAAGAATAACCACTCTCAGATTATTAAAAGTACTTTCTAAATAACCAGCCACAATAACAGGTAGTAAAATATTTAAAGTATTTAATATATATATATATATACACTGAATAACTGATTCCAATAAACCACAGAGTTTCACATACAGGAATTATGAAAATAACACTGTAGGATAGGTTTCACACTGATTGTAGAAAAACTTTATCTAACTGTAGTTCCCTAACTGTCTAAAGATTAACTGTCCCTGTCTAATCTAATTAACTCAGCAAGGCAAGATGATACTCTTACTTCTGCCAGGCAAAATATGAATTTATGTCCACTCTTGAAGCTGTTGTCTGGTCCTCAGTGACTGGAAATATGATTCCTACTATTTCTGCTGAACAACTCTGGAAAACTCTGAGTGATAACTACTGATCTGGAAAACAACAACCACCACTGGATTACTCTGGAAACAACTACAACAATAACTACTGAACTTTAACTGACTCAGAACCTGCTTTTATAGCAGAATTTAGTCACAGAAAACTGTTATGAGAATTCTACTCTCTCATGTCAGACTTTAAAAAGTAAACAAAATAGCTGTTGTGGAAATTCTATTCCTTTCGGCTCTGGCACACGATGACATCACATCTAGATCAGCTGACTGGCATAACCTACATTCAGAATTCTTTTTAAAAGCATGTACATTTGGTCAGCCAGAAGAACAGTTTCATTTAAACATCTTACATAAATCAAAGTAACGAACTGCGGTGGTGGTGCTGCGGTAGCGTTGTCGCCTCACAGTAAGACGTTGTCCTGTTCGATTCTCAGCTAGAGCATCTTCTGTGTGGAGACATGCGTGAATGGGCGTACCTTCGTTGAAGGTTGTGGGTCAGGGCTGGTAACTCAGCATGTAAAAATCTACTGCCAATCATTAGCGGACCGGAGTTCCGCTGTGGCGACCCCTAACCAGGAAAAGCCGAAAGACACAACAACATAAATCAAAGTAACATTCAAAAAACATAAACTTATTTACAAAATTATAGCTAGTCATACTGGCACATATAACACAGGGTAATCTACAATTATCCACAAGTATATACCAAACTTCAACCAGTCATGATAGCACAGATAACACTATCCAATATCCTGGCAATGCATCACAAGTGAACACAAGTTCTTGGACTGCCTAGTAAAATCCTGAAACACCTTGAGGATAAAAGTATCATCTTGTTGTTTACTACTAGAATGATTCAATATAGCATCTGAAATAACAGTACAGACACAATATTAGGAAGCCATGCAATATCATCTTTATATGTAGACAAGAAAAATACATATTCCAATGGATTTCATTGAGTTACTGACATCCTGGAATCAATATCAATACAAAAACAGTAAAAGAATTCCAGCAACTATTCAATTCCAGAACATAAATTACAAACCAGAGTTGCATGGATTCACAAGTGTGCAGATAATAAATATTGACCAAAAACAAAATCCGCACCACACCAAATAAATAAATAAATAAACAAACAAATAAATAAATAAAATAAATGAACAAATAGTGCTTTATTTATTTATACAATGTAAGTTCATAAAAAAAGTGTAAAAGCATCATCACCATCATCAGCAGCAGCGTATATAAAAAAGTTGAACCAACCCATGAATAGTATAGGAGATCAAAGAAATTACATGTAAAAAAAACAAAAGAAAAAAAAAGTGCAATAATTTATCAAATCACAAAAAATACTAGCCCTATTGTAAACGAGGAACATTCTAACCCAAATAAATAATGATTAGGCATCTTAAATCAAATTTACTACAAATGATGATGCCTAATAGTCAGAAAATAAATGACACACAAAAATATTTGTTTTATAAAAATTCATTTAAACCAGGATTATACATTGCCCCTAAATGAATGATCCATTTATGTTCCTTCTTGTTTAAAATATTTTGACACAAAGATTTATTGATGGCATTAATATCAACTCTATCAATGCCAATAAATGTATATTTAGCATTTTTTGTATGCTCAACTTCTGAGAGACTTGCTTGGCTATAATCACTTGCATTAGAAGCTGAAGTTAAGTACAAACTGGCAGTTTTAAAAGTACTGTTTTTAATTTTTTTCTGTACCTAATTGTGTGTTTCACTGAATAGTGTGTGCTGTGTGTCTCTCTGCTATAAGAGGGGGTGGTGGTCTTTTCACTTTTTGTTATTTGATATTTAACTGATAGCCTAGAAGGATTCCTCTGTACTTCAAGTGCTAGCCACAAAGTTTGAGAAATCATTTTATGCTCAACTTCTAAGAGACTTGCTTGGCTATAATCGCCTGCATTAGAAGCTGAAGTTAAGTACATACTTGCAGTTTTAAAAGTACTGTTTTTCATTTTTTCTGTACCTAGTTGTGGGTTTCACTGAATAGTGTGTGCTGTGTGTCTCTCTGCTATAAGAGGGGGTGGTGGTCTTCTCACTTCTTGTTATCTGATATTTAACTGTTAGCCTAGAGGGATTCCTCTGTACTTTAAGTGCTAGCCACAAAGTTTGAGAAATCATTTTATGCTCAACTTCTGAGAGACTTGCTTGGCTATAATCACCTGCATTAGACGCTGAAGTTAAATACAAACTTGCAGTTTTAAAAGTACTGTTTTTCATTTTTTCTGTACATAATTGTGTGTTTCACTGAATAGTGTGTGCTGTGTGTCTCTCCCACCCACCCTCCCTGTTCTTGTTTTGGTGTTAGTGTTGGTGGCTCTGGAATTGCCTGCCCCTCCTGTAAGTCTGTATTTGAACACTTCTCTTGAGTCCATATCATTTGCTCACTTAACCAAATACAATGAGATCATATTCTGAGTCTAGTGTTCACTCTACTTAATACAGAGAGAAGATTTGAGAAGGCCAACTCACTTAGGTTCTTCCTTCCTCTCTCCTTGCATTTTGCTAACAAAAAAAAAAATTTGCACTTTATTCATCTGCTTTTACTGTATTTGTGTTTCCTCCTACTTTATTTTGCTTTTGCCTCTTCTTAAAAGTACTCAGTTTTATTTATTCTGCTGCATTTATTACTGCTTGGTAGTAGCCTGATTAAATTGTAACTGTTATTCTAAGTCTTTTGGTTTAAACGCTTGGGCTTCATACCGGTTGTTTTACATTAAGAAGGTTTGTGGTCTGCACTGTTGTGGCAGGACAGGTAGCTTACATCCTTCTAAGCTGGGAATTGCTGATTGAAGGCTCAGTGTCTGCTATTCTAAAAGTGTATTAGTTCTGGTTTAGGCACTTGGGCTTCAGGCCAGTTATTCTACATTAAGAAGGTTTGTGGTCTGCACTCTTGCGGGAGGAGAGGCTGGATTCTACCCTTCTGAGCTGGGAATTTTTGGTCACAGGCTTATTGTGCCTGCTTATTTGAACTGTTTCTTTCTGAAATTGGTGCACCTTGTTGCTGTAGCATAGGACCAGATTCGGGCCTGCTGAATTTTGTTTTGTTTGTATAACTTGAGCACAGATCTTTTTTGGAGAAGGTTCCCCTGCACCCTAGTAGCAGGAATGTGCAGTTAGAACTTGTCTGATTGAAGACTTCTGGAACTGGGCTCAGTTTTGAGCTTTTTTTTTGGTTAATTGGGTAACTTGTTTAAATCAATTTGTTAGGTTTCTATTGTTTTATATATATATATATATATATATATATATATATATATATATAAATGCACTTTATTCATCTTCTTTTACTGTATTTGTGTTTCTTCCTACTTTATTACTAGGGGCATTGACTGCAACTCTGAACTGAGATATATAACAATAATCATCCTTTTCTGTGCATTTAAAGTTTTTTTTATTGTATCTGCTTTATTTTCTGAAAAAAAATACGTGTTTCCCACCTTTCTAAGCTAGTATAGCCCAGTTTTCAGGTTAGTGCTTACTTCAGGGCTGTGTTACAAATCTCTGTTTGCCCATACCTTACTTGGCTAGAAGGAAGTTTCTCTGTTCACCTGTGAGAGAGGGGAGCTTTTAGCAGCCTATCTGTACCTGGAGGAGAGGGTTTCAGTCCAGAAATTAGTAGTTTATTGGCCATTTTGGGCTAATTTCTATTTCTTTCATTTCCCTGTTATAAAAACTGAATTTGCCTGGTTTTGCACACCGGACAGCACCGGTTAGCTAGGGTATAACTATTCCTGGCTCCACAAAGTCTCCTCTTCAATTTTTCCCTTTGAACTAGACAAACTTTCAACTTAAGCACTCAAGCCATTCATTTCTCAGCCTGGCACTTGCTCAAAAATTATAGCAAGCACTTATAAACCCTAGCACTAGACCCCCCTATACTGTACAGAAGGACAAGGCTCTCTATTCGACCTTACCAGCCATTCAGTAAAATAGTTCACTGTATCTATCCAGGCATGTCTAAAGGGCAGTTTCAGGTGTACTCTCCAGTCCAACTGGTGAATCTGGGCATTTTGAGGCAATGTTACAACTGCCTCATGTACACAGCAACCCTCTCTCCTACCACCAAACACTAATACATGCGAGAGATGCAATTATGCAACCAAACTGGAGGCTGAGCTCTCTCAACCCAAGACTGGATCAGACAGTCAAGAGGAGAAGGGAAATACTGGCATCACACCACCAGTCTCACATAGACTCATTAAACCAGTACTGGCAAAAAACACACATAAATACACAAAAACATACTCGGAGGCTCGAAATAAAAATCTGCAAAAGCAACAGAGACCTGAAAAGCAGACATCCAAACAACCTTCACTCCCCAACACAAACCATGAAACACATACTTCACAAAACTAGTGTGCCATGCAATCACAGCCCTTAAGGCAAAATAACATACCCAACACGCTAGTAATAGGTGACTCTATAGTCAGGCACACTGATGTCCTACTAACTAGGCTAGACAAGGAGAAGGTCACAGTTAGCTGCCTGTCTGGTGCCAGGATCCGCCACATAACACAAGCACTCAGGTCACTCCAGAACAAGTACAAATACGACTCTGTCATTGTCCATGTTGGAGTGAATGACCTGAGCCATACTTCCCTGGACTACATGAAAAGAGACATGGAAGAGCTCTCTGATCACATAGCCCAGGCCAGTATGACCCTGACCCTGAGTAGCATCCTGCCCTCACCAAGAATGAACCATGGTATAAAGAAAAAATGATCAATTTCAACAATTGGCTAAGTTTCTGGTGTCATTCAAATGGGATCCAGTGTCTGTCCACTTGGGATGACATGCTCAACAAGCCACACTGCTTCGCTAGAGATGGCTTGTACCTGTCACCCTTAGGCTTTTGAATACTGGCCAAGGCTCTTGCCACCCCCATAGTGCCTTTTTTAGGCAAGGCTAAAAAGACAAACCCACCACCCTAAACAGCACAAGTAACAAAAATCTGAGGGTAATGCTACTCAATGCCAGAAGTCTAAACCTCAAAATGCATGCACTCGAGGCACTCCTCAGTATGGAGAAAGTCAATATATGTGCAGTAACAGAAACATGGTTTAAGGCTCCAGAGAGCACCCCAGCACTACCAGGCTATAACTCATACCATACATTTCGGCCGCAGAACCCGGACCGAAATACAAAATGCAGGGGAGTATCCATATTCATCAAGGATACCCACACCTCCAGGTTAGTGGCACAGCACAATGCTTTAGAGATCATCCATGTGCAACTAACAATGGGCAAAACTGCAATTCAAATTGTAGCTTGTTACAGATCACCCACCATGTCCCAGGACCCCCATTCTGCATTTCTGAAAACACTGGGAAACATAAAGGTCCTACCAAACACCCTAATATTGGGTGATTTCAACTACCCAAACATTAACTGGGAGAACTACTCAAGTGCTAACTCCCTTGCCCAACATTTCCTAGAATTTATAAACTCAAATGCCCTGGATCAACTGGTCAACCTTCCCACCAGAGGTGACAACATACTGGACCTGGTCATCACCAACATGGACGACCGGTGTTTCACACTGGAGGTCAACCCCTCGCTGGTTAGATCTGACCATTAACAAATCACTTTGGATATCCACATTCCACCCCCACCCCCACCCCCGGACAAAGAAACCATCATGAAAAACTTTTCAAAAGCAAACTTCACATTACTTAAGTCCGAGGTGGAAAGATTCAAAGCCCCCATACTAAAGGATAATGCTGTCCAAACTGCAAAATCCTTTACTAATGCATTCTACGGGCACCTACAAGAATGCATGGATCGTGCTATCCCAAGCAAAATCAAGACTCACTCCTCCAAGAATAGGAAACCAGTCTGGTGGACCCCTGCCATAAACAAGCTATACAATAGAAGGAGGAAACTAGTACAGAAAAGAGTAAAATCCCAAGAAGGGAAGACATCCCTGATCAGTATCAGCAAGAAACTACGATCCCTCATAAAATCGTCCAAGGCGAACTTCGAAAGAAAAATTGCCAAGGACGCCAAAGATAACCACAAGGCATTCTTTAGCTATGTCAAGAATCTAAGTGGCAATGCTCAGATCTGCTCGGAGTTAGTACAGAATGGCACAAAATACACTGAACCAACCAATATTGCTAACATCCTGGCAGACAGGTTCAGTGCAAACTTCATCCCCCTCTCACCCCCAAAAGCGCCCTAACCATACCAGAAAAATGTAGAGCTCCTGAAATCACAGACACTCAGGTTAAAACAGCCCTCTCCAAAGCCAAAAACACAGCATCAGTGGGATCGGACAGTGTCCCAGGCTGCGTCCTACATGAGCTCAAAGACAAACTAACCCCTCACCTAAACACAATGTTCAAACTCAGCCTCTCCACAGGCTACGTACCCATAGAGTGGCGCACAGCAACGGTTATTCTGTTCCACAAAGATGGAGCCACAACAGACCCCGGGAACTATCACCCTATAAGCCTGACTAGCTTGGTCTGCAAGGTTATGGAGCGCATTATCATGGAACTCATTAACAGAGACATTGGGAACCTCCAAACACTGGATTTTACCCAGTTCAGCTTTGTTAAGGGCAGATCATGTCTCCTAAACATGGTGGACTTCTTTGAGACAGTTGCCAAGGCTATAGATGAGGGGAATGTGGTGCACATAGCCTACCTAGACCTCGCAAAGGCCTTCGACACCATTCCCCATTCTGGTATTATAGACAAGCTCACCAGCCTGAACATAAACCCCTATGTCACAAGATGGGTTGCCAATTGGCTCACGGACAGAACCCACATGGTGAGAGTTGCGAGAGCTAGGTCTGACTCTAAACCGGTTACAAGTGGCATTCCCCAGGGCTCAGTCCTAGGACCCCTCCTGTTCAGCATATACTTCTCAGAGGTACAGGCTAGCACAGGAGGACTATGGCTGACCAGCTTCACAGATGACTGCAAACTAGGGGCTATAATTGACTCTCCTGCTGACACAGACATCCTCCAAAAGGGTCTCACTGAGATGGATACCTGGTGTCAAAATCATGGCCTCAAGCTAAATGCCAAAAAGTGCATAGTCATCCCCTTTGGAAAAAACAAAGTACCGACAGACCACCACATAGGTGGTAGTCCCCTAAATACGGAAAATGTAATAAGGGATCTGGGGACCCAAGTAGATAGTAATCTCTCCTTTGATAATCACATTGCCAAAGTGGTTAGAAAATCCTTCTATGTGGCCCACCTAATCACAAAAGGGTTTGCATCCAGATCAAAAGAGGTCATTGTGCCCCTCTACTCATCAATCATCAGACCCATCATAGACTACAACGCCCCATTTGGGATGTACCTTACAAGACACCTGCAACAGCTGGAAAGACCACAGAAGTACCTCACCAAGAGGATCACTGGCCTCAAAC
>NC_056733.1:73119172-73124172 GCF_019279795.1 Protopterus annectens | reverse complement strand
TGGGTATTGCACTGCCCAGCTGCAAATCATGGGCATGTTTGGGCATGTAGGCCACATAGGTGTTTGTGCCTGTAGAACATAGTCCCACAGCTGTTGCCCTGGTCTGCACTACTGACCATGAGAAACACACTGCCATCGACAGGCATTGTGCTACTATGTTAATCATCAATGAGCATCATGTGGAGTCCATGATGTGTGGCATTGCACCCTAGCTATCATTTTCACCTCTGTAATTGACCTGGTTAGTGGATATGGCCTCTGTAGGGTTATGCTCAGTGAAACAAGGGGATTAAAATCTTTCCTCACTTGTTACATATGCTTAACTAGAAGCTCTTACTTGTGGACATTTATGAGGATCCCTGTCAGATGTTAATGACTAGCACTCACTTGTCTGGGTGGAGCATGATGCTGTTGGCATCACCAGATCTGATGAGCAGTGCTAACACAAGTATAGTGATCTCAGGAAGTGCCATCATAACATTCATAGCCAATGGGAAGAAGAGGCTAGGGAGAGACAACCAGATTATTGTTGTAAGGATTAATTTTTCTGTGTCATGTTAAAGTAGGCTTTACTTTACAATTATAGGCAGTTTCTGACATCCATTATTATGCTGTGTTCATTAATGTGTATTTTTTGTGTTTTGTAGCACAGCACAGGAAGATATAGTAGAAAATCAACTAGTCTGCCAGAGGAAGCAGGCCAGACTCTCCACGCATTAGAGTAAGTGTACTCTATTAACAATGCTCATTAGGAAGTCCTCACCCCACTCTATCTGCCATTATAGTGTGCCCCTTCCCATTCATGTCACTCACCCTCACTTGTTTGTATTCCAGTCCTCCCTATCACCATTTATCTACCCTCTCTCTACTTACCTATTGTGGTCCCTTTCCCTTTTGAATCAGTACATCACCTGTCAGTCGTTGTGTTATATATTTGTGTGTCCCCTTGCCACCACTATACCCTCCTTCCTTCCAACATTATCACCCTGCTTCTCTCACACGCTACCCTTCTTCATTTAAAAAGAATAGGACACCTGTTCCACAAAAAAATTACCCTCCTTACTCCACCTTGTGCCCCTTTTCCCTTTCCATTGTCTGTCTGGGTATCTTTCTGCTTGCTCTTTCCCAGTTTTTACTGCTGTATCATTCCATTTTCTTCCTATTTATAAAATAATCAAAGCTGACATTTTACTCTGTAGCCCTTTTATAGGTTTCAGCTGTGCCCATGTTGCATACACTTAGTGCTTCAAAGTATGTGTGAATGTGCATTGTGGTTAGTACACCATATGTTTGATGATGGCCACAGATCAAGTAGCCTATCATAGAGCAGTCTACTGAATTCTAGAGTGACTGCTTTTTTTTTGCAAATTCACTGCTAGCCCAATAGTGAGGGATCTAGGAACATATGCAGATAGTAATTTGGTCTTTGGCCAACACATAGCCAAGATAGTAAGAAAATCATTCTATGTCACCTATCTCATAAGGTTACTGAGAGGTGACCTATGCCTAGCATATAAGAAATTCTCAGATCCAGCTCTGCTGGATCTCTTACACATCTGCAAAACAAACAGTACCAGAAACACTAGGTCCAAGGACCAGAACCTCACCTGTGACACAACTAGAACATGCTGGAGAGACTGATATGTGTCTAAAAGGTTCCCCCTACTATGGAATAAGCTCTCCATCTATGTGAAGCAGAGTTCATCCCTGACCATATTCAAAAGAAACCTTGATGATTAAATGGGACATCACAACCCCCCCCCACCCGTCTGGCCCCCATGTCTCTGAAGGACAGAAGTCAACAATAAGTAAATTAACCTCAAACTATCATACACCCCCACATAACCCTTAGCTACCTCTTTACTAACATACCCCACTATACAGATGTCCAAGGAACCCAGGGGCAAAACTGGGTTGGGTTGCATGGCTAAACTCGTAAAGATCTTGTGGTCATCAGCCTAGTATAAACCTATGAACCTATGAAGCTGTTATGCAGCACTGTCCCTGTCAGGTCTGTGTTATGTTGACACTTATGCTTATCTTGCATTGGACTGTCATGTGCTGCTCCAGTTGATCTATTTATAGCGTCATGGTTGTGTTATCATTCTTTCTGAAGCACTGCCATATGTCACATGAACTTCTGCTTTATACAAGGTTAAATAAAATATATTAAAGAATGGGACAGCTTTTAAGGAAGCTGAAATGTAATTCTTCAACACATCCAATTTTTGAAGAGTAACTAAACAGAATATTTAAAGGAGATGTCTCTCATCTGGCAGTTCTGTTCTAACACCCCCAGACTTATACATACAAATTCCTAGTTGCACTAACTTGGAGATGGGTTAAAATTCAATAAGAGGCATAGAAATCTGAACCCTTTACTCCAAGGTATTGTGACCTCTGAGTCAGTGCATAAAGCAAGCTGGGATGTGAGGCATACACTCCCCTTCAGTAAAGGAGAGTACAGCCCCAAGGCAGAAACTTTGTAAGATGATTTTATACCAGTTTAATGTGCACTATATGCCTGTGGAATTTCTTGTATTTGCTGATTTTTTTATGTACGATAGTTTTATATTTAGTGAAATATGACTAATTATACTTCTAGTGATTCACGGATGACTTCATGGCATTTTGTGCTATGTCATTCATGCTTAAGATAGATGCCCATAGATCTACTTATCTGTATAGTTTTCATAATGTAATATGTAGAATTTATACATTAATAGTTTTTATCACATACTGTATATAATTAACAATGTACTAAGCTAAACTGAATATACCTTGTGACATAATGCCTAGGTATTTTGCTGAAAACAGTCCAGTGTGCTGAATCCACTTATCCAGTACACGGCTGAATGAATGAATGAATTAATGAATACATGCATTCATACATAAATACATACATATCTTCATGTGCATGCATGTACATATATAGATATATGTACACATATACAGGTACATATATACATGTATATATGTACATGTATATACATGCATACATGCATATATATATATATATATATATATATATATATATATATATATATATGGGTTCACTTCAAAATCTCGAAAGCTCAAAATCCTGAATCTCAAAATCCTGAACTCAAAATCCTGAAAGCTCAAAATACTGAAAACTCATAATACTGAAAAACATACAGGACACCAACACTGATGTGTGATTGTGCGGACGTTCGGGTCAGGGCACAGGTCAGGTAAGTGTGCGATTGTGACAGACGTTAGGGTTAGGGGCGGGTTAAGTGAGTTAGGGTTAGGGCGCGGGTGAGGTGAGTGTGCGATAGTGACAGAATTTGGGGTTAGGGGCGGGTTAAGTGAGTTAGGGTTAGGGCACAGGTGAGGTGAGTCTGCGATAGTGACGGACCTTAGGGTTAGAGTCTGGGTTAAGGTAAGTGGATAGATAGTAGTGTATGTGCAGTGTAGTGTAGCTGTAATACAGTCAGTGTTGATGTCCTGTATGTTTTTCGGTATTATGAGATTCAGTATTATGAGTTTTCAGTATTTTGAGCTTTCAGGATTTTGAGTTCGGGATTTTGAGATTCAGGATTTTGAGCTTTCGAGATTTTGAAGTGAATCCATATATATATATATATATATATATATATGTGTGTGTGTGTGTGTGTGCATTCATGCATACATGTATAAATCAATACAAGCATACATACTTGTATAAATGAACATGCATTTGTACACATACCCCTATATACATGCAGCATATATACATACATATGAACATGTTCATATACATACATGAATGCATAAGTATATGCATACATGTACACATATGTACAAAGACTCAGATGTACATACACATGGATATTATAAAAATTCACAACCAGGACCAACACAGCAAGCTATGTTTTAGTTTGAGTACTTGTGCAGAAGAATAGTGCACAAAAATGATTAAGTTTAAAAATAATCAGACTGAATGCTATCTTAGCACTTTAGCTATATTTTGTTGATGATATTTATTCTGAAATAGTTCATTTAGTATTTTTTGTGTTTTCTCATCTGAACCAGAACAGTCCATTTCACTTCGTACTGAGCTACATACACCAAATTTGGTAATGAAAGTCCATCCACAGCCCCTTTCTTCCCAGTTTTACACATGGGGGCAGGGTGTCACTTCAACAATGACAATCATCTAGAGGAAGGGATAATGCTAATCTTATATTAAAATTATATATAAGTGATACTTATTGTGATATCTGTGGCTCACTGTTTTTATTTTGATCACTGATCTTGACTCTTTGCCTTTCTGCAGTTATGACAGTATGCATGAGAAAGATCTGCTTGACATTTCGGTAGATGCATTGCCAAAATGCATATAGCAAGATAATTTTGAATTTAAGGGTTCACATGAGTTTTTTCCTTGTGTTTGCAAAAGTGCACAGGCAGTCAGCAGAAAGGTCACTAAGGTCACATTTCTAATAAAAAAAATGCTTGGTAAAGAAGATCACAGGTTTTGAGTAAAATAACAATGTATTCTTAATGTGTCCTTAAAGGGACAATCCCAGGGATTTTTTTGTTTTGATTCAGACTTTGTTTACATTTCAGGTTTGCCTTTCTGACCATGCCCATTTTTGTCTGAGGCGGGGTATGGTAAACTTACCTCCAGGAAGTTTCCAAGGTTTTAGACAGATTCCATCTCAAATTGCAGTTCTACTGACAACAGCTCTCCATGCGAGCCATTCATTAGTCTAACCTGTGCATTTTATCCATTGAGAAAAGTAGCCTTTCATGTATTTTACGACCAGATTGCTGCAGCTGCTATTCTAGAAAGCACAGCAGTAAAGCAATTCTTGTAAAGGGGCATTATTCTGTTTCTAAAATTAGTTGCTTGCTAGAGTATTTTGTTTACTCTTTAGTGCAGTGTAAGTCACATATTCACACAGAGGCAGGATTTTCAGATATGTTTGTTTGCATACTGGATGTTAGAATTCACAAATTCCAGTGTGGCACTGTTATTATAATCTTGATCATTT
>NC_056733.1:72998060-73118672 GCF_019279795.1 Protopterus annectens | reverse complement strand
TCCTTCAGTTAATAAGCCTTTCATGCCTCCCACATGTTTAATAATGCATTTTGTGCCATTGTAATGCCCCGTTTTGTACTTTTTATGAAATAAGTAGTTTGTGTGTATTTCTTATTACCTTTGCTTCTTTTCTGGCTCTTTTTCATGCTCATTTCTTTTAGTTTACCTTCAAGGTCATCTCTGCACCTAATGGCTCCAAATCCTTTTCTCTTTGATCCCGGTTCTGGCACCTTATCGCTCTCCTACTTTGGACACAATAGAAGAGTCCTCATGGGTTCTGTTCAAGTAGCTTTATTTCACAATAGAAGTTTACTGACTTTAACTGAAGTAACTTATATACAAACTGCTGTAATCATACATGTTTACTGTCTGGCTGCACACCCAAAATTGCATGTGTTTTTAACATTTATATGTGCATGCTCAGTCTTTGATGTGCTTAAAGATACAGCACATAACTTATGCTGTCTGATCTAGAGTAAGTATGGGGGGAAATATGTATACTCGTAACTTTATTTTCAGAATTTTAAATTGTCAGGTTTGATTGGTTCTGACAAATTCTGAAAGTATGCGGAATATTTTATCTTCAGTTTCTTGTGAGGAAATATCTGCTAGCAGTAACTTTGTTCTGCTGCACAGGTCATTACTTGTTTGCAGTGCATATGACTGTGTTGATACTTCTTCCAGGGCTAGGCTTTGAAGAGGTTTGCATGGCTGCCTACTCAGAAGCTCACAGATGATGATAAAAATGAGATTTTTTAAATTCTCCCTTAGATAGCCATTTAGAGTTTGGCCTCTCTCTGCTGCAAAGGTGATCAGAAAGTGTGATAAAAGGGGCAAGATGATCCAGTTCACCTCTCCTTTGTCCAAGGAATTTTCTGTCTCCTTATTCAGTTTTTGCAAAAAAACAGAACAAACAATATCAACAAAATTTAGGTAAACAGGGGGGCGGAGCCTAGATGGTCAAATGAGAGCAGTGAGTTTTGAGAGCTCCATAAACTAGTATAATAATATAGGAAAATTTTGTATTATTTTCAAGTTTAAAATGTCAAAATTCTATAGATAAACTGCTCAACTACATAAAAATTTTGGTGGAGATGTACAAGCATTTTCCTGTCAAGTAACGGAGATATATTGAGTCACTGAATATGAACAACTCAAGGAATTCTCATCCAGATGCTGCTTTGAAAAAAGAACTGCAATTGATGACATCTACCTTACAGGATCCATGTTTGAAAATGGATGGCTTGGAAAACCTCAAATTAAATTCTCAAAAACAGAAACTATTACAGAAACAGCATACAAAAATAACAATTATACAACAACCCCCATTAATATTCCAAAACGTGCACGCTGATTGGTCAGCGTGCACGTTGTAAATCAGACTTATACTAATGGAAAAAGGTCAGATCGCCCGGACTTTTGCCATTATTATGTCTTTTTTCTTTTTTTTTTTTTTTTTTTATAGCAACAGAGAATGCAAGATCTCCGTTGCTTTTTATAAACTATCTCGCTATGTTAAAGGAGTTTAACATAGCGAGACAGCTTTAAAAAAAGCAACTGAGAATCTCTGTTGCTTTTTTTAAAGCTGTCTTGCTATGTTAAACTCTTTTAACATAGCGAGACAGTATCTAAAAAGCAACAGAGATCTTGCTTTCTCCGTTGCTTCCACCCACAGCTGTGATATACTGTGTAAGCATATGCATGCGCAATACATCAGAACTGCCGCAGAATACCAGACAGCTGCGGAAGAGCAGCACAGAGGCATTATACAATGCCATTATTTAAGAAAAGTACGTTTTTTTTTCTTAAATAATGTCATTGTATAATAGCAATAACCCACTTCTGGGTGTGGGTAATGCTGGATTTACCCACGGATGTCTTTGTTTGGCCACTCGGGCGTGTGGGTTATTGCTTAAATATAGAGACTTCTCTAAGTGACATTGAAGGGATATTCAAAGAGGAAGAATTCCAAAAAGAATTTCTGCTTAAACAGAATACATGGCTGCTTAACAAAGTAAATGACTTAGAAAATGGGGAAAGGAGAAACAACATAAGGATCTTTGGTCTGCCTGAAAACACTGAAGGAGAAGACAGTATTTCATTCTTAACAGCCTGGATTCCTGAATCTTTAGACTTGAAAGAGAGACTTTCATTTGGAATTGAAAGGGCGCATAGAGCACTGAAGAAACCTGCTTCTAACTCAACAAATTCTCCACCTAGAGCCATAGTTATAAAATTTCTCTCATTTCTGGGCAAGGAACTAATATTAAATTCTGCTTGGAGAAAATCACCCTTAAAATACAATCAAAGCCTGATAAGGTTTGACAGTGATTATTCTTCCAGAAAACTAGAACAAAGGAAAAATGTCTGGCCAGTAATAAAACCGCTAAAACAAAACATTAAAGCACAGCTGGCCTTCCCAGCCAAGATAAAAATATTTTTTTGCCAATGAGATGAGAACATTTAATGACTTAGAAGAAGCTACTATATTCATCAAAAACAACAACATAGCGTCTATCCCAGAAGAAATGGAATGGATGGCCCCTACTCTTAAAAGAAACAAATCCTTAAACTGATGCTAGAAAGAAGAAACAAAAAACTTTTTCCAAGATAGCTGTCCCAAAAAAATAACTCCACTACATCATTCAAAGTATCAACTGATATGGTACATCACTTGTCATCTGTTTTTATTTAAAAAAGGAGGGTTTCTTAAACAACTGAGAAACAGTAATGATTTATTCAGAATGTTCAAAAAGTCCAATAATTCTTCACAAAGGTAGGTCAAGATGGGTTACTATTTACATTATATACAAGCCAAACAAAGCAACATATAATACAAACATACAAGTTTCTATTCCACTACTTGAGCTCAGTGAATACTTATCTTGTTCATTTTTCATTGATTTTATTTATAATAATTTAAGTAATTAACTAATTCAACAAGGTACCATTCATCAGAGTTCAGACTCAAATGTAACAAATTAACATCATATATAATAGCAGTAACTTAGAGAGTGTTTTGAAAAAAATGCTGTCATGGAGACTAATGTTTTTTTCTGTTAAAGTATGATTTAGAAATGTCATCTATATCCTGGTTAAATAATAATAGCAAGCTCTTAGTACAAATGTCATAATTATTATATCTAAATGTAGTTTATTTCAATTATGGCTTGTATCACAGCTACGAGTGCTGTTTGATCGATCCTGATATGATGTGCGTGGATGCAGCCATGTCTGGCAGCTTGTACAGATGTCATTATTATTCTGTCTAAACATAGTTAATATCAATTATGACAGGTATCATAGCTTTGAGTGCTGTTTGATTAAGCCTGACATGGTGTGTGTGGATGCAGCTGTGTTTGGCAGCTGTTGTATGTTGCTGTTTTCATTTCCAGGAAGCTGTGGGTTGCAGCTTTGATCGAGGTTTACTGATGCTTGTGTATTAGGAAGAGCCATTTGGTGTTTTAGCCTGGATCCAGGGGAAGGGGGTGGATAAAACTGTGATATGGGATATTTTCGCAGAGAATAGTTTGTTTATGCATCTGCTGAGTGAGAGGCGGGAAGGCTGGAAGAATGTGTTATCTTTTGTTGTGGCAGCTTGTTGGGAGGTTTTTTTTTTTTTTTTTTGATCTGTTTGCTCTGCATTCTTTTCCTGGCTGCTGTCTCACCGAAAGGGAGGGAATTTAGGCTTGAAGTTACAGTGAAGTGAAGCTTTGCTTCAGGTACATCGCAAGCCTCTGGTATGCAGTACACAGACACACTAACAGAAACAGACGCTCCCAGGTTGCTGTGGTAATGGAGACAGAGTGATGATAATGCTTAAAGGCTCTGAGGAGCCTCCGCGATGATTCTCGGCAATGAAGTTTTTGGTTTTAAAAAATTATATAATAAAAGGGCTGTTTTAAACCATATGTACACATATTGATGGTCTCCCAACTCTTTGTTTAGGTCATTAAGTTGATTCTTGATTAAAAAAAAAGAAAAGAAAAAAAAAATATATATATATATATATATATATATATATATATATATAAATAAAATGAGCGCAAATTTAAAATGTATTTTGGTACAAACACATTAAGGACTTACATAAGAGTGGAAGTCTGAGTTATTGTGAAAGACTAAGTGCACTAGGTCTTGTGCAGTACCCTTTGCAGTGGTCTGGGAGGTGAGCTTGGTCGGACGTGTTGGGCATATGGGGATAGCTGATTCTATGGGTGTTTGGGGTTGACGGGAAGTGCAAGAGAGTCCTATTTCCTTCAGGAAAATATCTGTGGGAAAGGAAAGTGTTTGAGTGGTTCTCTGGCAGAGTGGCCACTGCATGGAAGAGGCTGGTAAAATGGAACAGGACAAATATTGGTTTGGATATTTTAAGAGCCGCCTGGAAACGCACCACATGAACTAGTGAATGGTATTCTGGCAAAACTGGATGGGCATTGTTCCCCATGCTTGAAGTACTGATGTGTGTATGTAAGGATGGAAATTTTCTTATAACAAATAAGAAACTAGAATGGTCTTATAATTTAAAGTCTATGGACTGTATAAACGTGCTTGGAAGAAGCTAATAAGAATAAGCATTACAGCTTGTGGTCTCTCAAATAACTAAGCAACAGCCAAAAAAAAAAGAAAAAACGCACAATAGTTATGTAATGTATGATTTTAGTAAATCTAAACATAAAATATATAATTGCCAAATAAGATGAAGCAGTCTGCTGAATTTTGATATTAAAGACAGGATTTAATAACATGGGCTTGGGTATAACACTGCTGTCTTAACTTGTCATAAATGACATACACTACACTGAACATCAAGGGGGAAGCATGATTCTTAAGTAAGTAAATATGCATAACAAGTCATAGGTTCATAGGTAGGTACTATGCTATTGGCCCAAGGGTCTGCGTAAGCCTAGCCAGCAAGGTACCATAGCTTACGCCACCCAAGAAAGTTATTTTCCTGTGCCACTGTCCAGCAGAGACACAGAAGTGATTCCTGGGGTGTATTTCCCATTTCCCATCCACTCATCAAGATTTTCTTGAAGAGTGCTAATGAAGAACTTTGCTTGACATAGATGGGTAGCTTGTTCCAGAGTATAGGAAGTCTCTGGGACAGGAATCTATCCCTCCAGCATGTCCTGTTTATTGTGGTGACAAGGTTTAGGTCCCTAGAGCGTGTAGCTTGGAGGCATGTAATTGCTTTAACTTGAATTGTAGTTTTTGTAACCCATCTTGACCATATATAATACTTAAGCAGTTACCAAGGTAACGAATGATGTTAAGTTGTCTATCTCGCCTTCATTCTTGCTGGTTGGGTTCGGAGCCGATCCTCGGCTCCGACTCGGCCATCTTCAAAAGCTTGAGAGCTGCTTACGTGCTCGAGGCCCCCCTATATCCCATGATGCCTGCCGCTAGATACCCAGATCTTGTTTGCCACTTTTGCTGCGAGGTTGCTTTTGCTGGCTCAGGTCATATTTTTCGATTTTATTGTTAGTATATATAAAAATTTTATATTGTAGTTGGTGTTTAGAATAGTTATAGTAGTTATAGTAGTTGTAGTTATCTATTTGTAATTTAGTCTCCTTCCCTTGGAAACTCGTTTTCTTGTTAGAGAGTCCCCCCCCCTGTTTCTTTTCTGAAAGGTAGCCATTTTTAGTTAGAGGCTAATCCTTGTTCTCAATTTTTATGTAGTAGTTTTTTATTAGAAATTGTTGTAGATCAGTAGGTTTATTTACCTTTTCTTGGATAATAGAGTGTGTGTGCTGTTAGGGTGTGGTAACTTGTGTTGAGTGCGTGTGTTTTACTAGTTACCTACTTCCCTTCTGTTACTTTTTCTCTGTGATTGATATTTCCTTTTACAGGAATGTCTAAAGACACGAAAGTATCTGGATTCAAGAAGTGTGGCTCATGCTGTCAGAAGATGTCACTGACAGATGGTCACACTTCTTGTGTCTACTGTTTGGGCGCCCTACACCTGCAGGACTCTTGTTCGGTGTGTCACGCCTTTAGTCCAAGAGTCCTGCAGGAGCGTAGGAAGAAGCTCATCCTTGGGGGTTTGCTCAAACCTGAAGGGTCACCGGCTAAGGCCCAGCCAGTGAAACCCTCTAAGCCAATGAAGCCGTCGGCACCCAGTTCGGAGCCGTCGCCGGGTGTGGCGTCTGCTTCAACTTCGGTTCCGGCTGGAACCGAAGTACCTATCTCCCAGTCGGCCCCGACTCTGGTGTTGGAACCGTCAGGGAGCCGAAAACGCTCTAGATCTCCATCCCTAGAGTCGATACACTGGGCTCCGGGGTCGCTTCTGTTACAGTCGGAGCGAAGTCACCGATCCCACTCTTCTCTAGTCTTCTAGACTATCTGACCACGATTTGGAGAGAATGGTGAGCAGGCTTCTAAAATTCCAGGCCCTGGCTAAAATGTTATCCAGCCCCCCTCATCAGGGTTCGGCTCCACCTGTCTCTGCAGTAGTTTCTCCTTCGACTCATCCCTTGAGTTCGGAGCCGGAGCTTGCTGGGGCTTGGATCGTGGAACCGTCGGCGCCGATACCTACACTTTCGGTTCCGTCGTCGGCTCCGATCGCCTCCATGGTGCCGTCCTTGGAGGGATCTGGGCGCCGGGACTCCCTCATCGGCTCCGAGGGGGCGAGTGGCATCGGACCCTTGTCCCGACCCCATTCTCCCTCTCGGAGCTTCGGCACAGGTGAGTTCGGTTCCATCGGCTTCGGAGCGGTCTCTCTCGGACCCGGGAAGGATTCCGGTCTCTTCGGAGCCGGAGCCTTCCCCGCTATCGGGAAGAGGTGCCTTCGAGGTCATGAGGAGTGTGCTGGCCTCTGAGTCAGCCCCACGATCAGCCTCATTGGCTCCTCCCCCCATGGTGCCTGTGTCTGCCTCTGCCCCTCCTCCTGTCCCCAAGCGTGGGGAACAAGCGCTCCAGGGTACCCCATTGGGTGTATCTTCCTCTTCTGAGGCCTCCCCTGATCATTCAGAGGAGCCCCCTCGAAAGAGGAAATGCAAGAGGAAGAATGTTGACTCCCCTGAGTCTGTCACTTCAGATACCGACTTGGAGGATTCGGAAGGGTCCCCGAGATCCCCCTCTGAGTACTTCTCTTTCTCAGACATCCTTGAGATACTTAGGCAGAGGGGGAACTGGACTACCCTTAACCCTTCCGAGGATGAGTCAGTATTCCTGGACGCTTTTGGTTTCCGACCCTCCACCTCCTGGGTGTCTCTGCCTTTCGATCCACTGATGTCTGTGGTGACTGGGAAGGCGTGGTCAGCCCCAGACACAGTGGAACCAACCCTCCAAAGCCCCATAAAATTTATTACTGCACCACAGGACAAGCAATTTCTGATGAAGGGTGTTCCCGTTGATGCCATGGTGGTAGCAGCGGCCACAAAAAAGGAGTTGGCTAAAACTTCTTCGTCTGTCCATACCCCTAATAAGGAATGTAGGATGATGGACAGATATGGGAAGCAGATGTTTTCCTCAGCGACCTTCTCCATGAGGTCGCTGAACTACTTGTGCCACTTTACCCACCTTCAAAGGGATCTCCTTAAAGAGCTAGGAGATACCCTTCAAGATCCATCAGCTGCGGGGGCCCAGGCTAAGGTTGCCTCCCAGCTGGCGAATCTTAATTTGGTAGTAAACTCCTCCATGCGGCTCATCTCTTATGCAGCCGATGGTGTGAGTAGGGCCGCAGGCACAGGCGTGGCCTTGAGGAGGCATGCTTGGATGCGGTTATGTAACTTTGCGGAACTCTTCAGGGCGTCTTTCACCAACACCCCCTTTGATGGTTCTGCTCTTTTTGGACCACAGGTGAAGGATACTCTTACCAGGTGTGAGCAGGATGGCAAGACTTTCTCTGCTGTGGGAGTCCATTTTTCCACTCCTTCAAGACCGTATCCCAAGGGTCAGAAGAGTGGGAAGATGTGGTTTCGGAAACCCCAGGGAGCCATGCCTGACGCACGTGGAGAGTTCCCCTCCAGGGGCAGAGGAGGGAACAATAGACGCCGCCCTCGGGGCAGAGGGGGGTCCTCAAAATCAGGGCCAAAGAGAATCTTTCACTGACAAGCCCTTCCGGCATCCCTGAGGTGCTGCCCGGCTGTCCACCTTCGGAGGCAGTCGGGGGAAGATTATCGCTGTATCCAAAAGCCTGGCAAAGTATAACACAAGACAAATGGGTACTGTCTATCATATCCGAAGGCTACAAATCCCTTTCTTTCGCACTCCCTACATTCCCAACAAATCCCTTCCAGATGTTCCACCCAATCTAAGGCATCAAGCAGTTTAAGAAATATCAAAACTGCTAAGAAAAAGAGCCATCCAGCCAGTCCCAGCAGACCAGCAAGGATCCGGAATTTACTCAAGGTTCTTTTTGGTACCAAAAAAGACAGGGGGCTGGAGACCCATTCTGGATCTCAGCAGACTAAACAGGTCTGTTCAAAGAACGAAGTTCCAGATGGTCACGCTACAGTCCATTTTACCCTTTCTGGGTCAGGACAATTGAATGTGCTCCATAGATCCTCAGGATGCGTACTACCATATCAGAATGGACAGACACTCCAGAAGATTCCTCCACTTCCGGCTGGGAGCCAGTCATTATCAGTTCAGAGCTCTGCCCTTTCGTCTCACCACAGCCCCCAGGGTGTTCACCAAATGTTTGGCAGTAGTTACCGCTCACCTGAGATGGCAAGGATTCCAGGTGTTTCCATATCTAGATGACTGGCTCCTTACTGCTACCACCAGACATCACCTGCTGCGAGCCAGAGACTACACCATCTAAACTTGCTCCAAACTAGGTATTACAATAAATTTCGAAAAGTCTGCATTGTCACCTTGTCAGTCTATTACCTTTATAGGCGCAAACTTAAATACAAAGGACATGTCAGCGAGACTGCCATTAGACAGAGTGTTAGACATTCGGCAACATATGCTGGTCTTATTAGGATGCAAAAGAATTCAGGCCAGATTCATCCTAAAAACCTTGGGTCTCATGGCAGCGGCTATCATACTAGTTCCCCTTGCTCGTTTTCATATGAGGATTCTTCAGTGGATGCTGTTCACCCATTGGTCTTTCCAGCAACTTCCCATGTCTCACAAGATAATGATCACACAGACATGCAAAAACCAACTTGCTTGGTGGATGGTTTCCCCATCAGTACCCTAGGGCAGACCATTTGCTCTTCCTCATCCAGTGGCTATGGTGACCGTGGATGCCTCCCTGATCGGGTGGGGGGGGGGCATTTTCAGGGCAGAACAGTCCAAGGCACCTGGCAGACTCACGAGTACCATCTGCATATCAATGTCTTGGAGATGAGGGCCATGCTTTTGGCATTGCAAGCTCTTCACAACTCTCTTCCCTACCGGGACCATTGCATTTCAAACAGACAATATGTCGGTAGTGTGGTACATCAACAAACAGGGCGGAACCAAGTCCTACCCCCTATGTCGAGAAGCACTCAGACTCTGGCAGTGGGTGATCTCTTCCCAACGGTTTCTGATGGCTGCCCAGGGATGTGCGCTGCTCAACGTTATAGCGGACAGGCTGAGCAGAGCAATTCTCATGCCTCACGAGTGGTCTCTCAATCAGACAGTGGCGGACCAAATTTTCCGCAGATGGGGTCAGCTTTGCTGCGACCTTTTTGCCACCCCCTTCAACAGCAAGTGCAACAATTTCTTCTCTCTCCTCCCTCTTCCCGGACACTCCCCCAGAGACGCTCTAGTTCACGATTGGCCTCAGGGACTTCTTTATGCATTCCCTCTGTTTCCCCTGATTCCCAAACTAATACAGAAAGCTACCATCTTGGGATGCAAGATGATCCTCATTGCCCCTTACTGGCCTTGACAAATTTGGTTCCCGTTCCTGCATCATCACCTTCTGGAGCAGCCCTGGACCCTGGACCCAGTTCCAGACCTCCTGATCCATCAGTCGGGCGGGCTGCACCAATCCCTTCAATCCCTCCAGCTCACTGCTTGGTTGCTCCACTTCTAACTTTAGCCAGGCTTCCGAACATCTCCCACTCGGTGCGTGAAATCATCTTATCTTCGCATAAGTCTACCATTAGAAAGACTTATGCTAGTAAATGGAAACGTTTCTCTTTCTGGGCAGAGGCTAGAAATATAGATCCCTTTTCAGCCCCGGTGCACCATATTTTGAATTTTTTAGCGGAACTTTTTCATGCTGGATCTTCTTCTGCCATGATTAGAGTTCAACTAGCTGCAATTTCAAACTTTCATACAGGCCTATCAGATACTAGTATTATGTCCCATAAGCTTTGTAAAGCTTTTCTCAAAGGGACTACTTTAATCAGGCCCCCAGTGAGAGATCCCCCGCCTCCATGGGATCTAAATTTGATTTTAGCTTCCCTGATATTGTCCCCCTTTGAACCTGCAGCTTCTTGTTCTTTGAAGTTTCTTTCTTGGAAGACCCTTCTTCTGGTTGCAATTACTTCAGCCAGAAGAGTTTCTGAACTTCAAGCTCTTTGTGTTCGCCCTCCTTATCTAGTTTTCCACAAGGACAGAGTTTCTCTCAGGACTAATCCTTCCTTCCTTCCAAAGGTTTCTTCTAAGAATAATTTGAATCAGTCTATTGATCTCCCTGTGTTTTTCCAAATTATTCCAACAAGGCAGAGTACAAGTTGCATCAGTTGGATGTTCATAGACAGTTACGTTTTTACTTGCATAGAACTAAGCAAATCAGAAAATCAGACCAGCTGTTCCTGTCCTATGCTGAGGGTAAACAAGATCTACCAGTGTCGAAAGTAACTTTATCTAGGTGGTTGACATCTATTATTACATTGATATATCAGCTAAGGAACAAAGAGCTTCCTGCTAAACCAAAAGGTCACTCCACTAGAGCTCTAGCTACTTCAGTGGCTTTTCAGGCAAGATTGCCAATGGAAACTATTTGTGCTGCAGCTGCATGAGCCAGTCCTTCATTTCACATTATAAGCTGGACGTGGCCTCCAGGAGCAGAGCTGATTTTGGTTCCACTGTTCTGAAGAGTCTGTTCCGATGTGCCACCCAGGATTGAGTTGCTAGGGACGCTGTCCCAACCAGCAAGAATGAAGGCGAGATAGACAACTTAACATTAAGAAGTTATGTACCTACCATAACGTTCCATGTTAGTTGTCTTCTCGCCTTCTTTCTTGCGTCCCATCCTCCATCCCCCTATCCTAGTAGACTGAGAAGAGTTCCTTATGTTTTACCTTCACTGGCTGAGTCTTCTCTGGCTATTCCTTTCTGACTAGTAGTCTATCCAGTAGGATTTATGCATTTTAGGATAGGATTCCTGTATTTTTATGTCTGCAGTTAGACTTACCAAACAAGATCTGGGTATTTAGCGCCAGGCATCATGGGATATAGGGGGGCCTTGAGCCAGTAAGCAGCTCTCAAGCTTTTGAGGATGGCCGAGGGTCGGCTCCGAACCCAACCAGCAAGAAAGAAGGCGGGAAGAAGACAACTAACATGGAACGTTATGGTAGGTACATAACTTCTTATTTTATACATGACATTAAACTGACAAAAGTTGTTCAAGAGAAACAATAGCAGCCTGAACTTGAAATGTCACAGAATGTAACAATCATATTCTGAACAAATAGTTTTAAATTGACAATAGACACTCAGTTTAATAACATGGGCTTGTGTATAGTAACACTACTGTTTTAACTTGTCATAAATGACACACACTATATTGAACATCAAGGGGAAGCATGATGATTTTCTCATATAGGTAAATGTGCATAATAAGTCATATAATTGCTTTAACTTGGATTGTGGTTTAAGCCATCTTGACCATACATAATACTTAAGCTGTTACCAAGGTAACTAATGTTTTATACATGACATCAAACTGACAAAGTTGTTCAAGGGAAACAATTGAAGCCTGAAGTAGGAATGTCACAGAATGTAACCATCACATTCTGAACAAATAGGATTAAATTGACAATAATCACTCAGTTTAACCTTTGCTGAATATACAAAATAGAATGTTGCCATTTCAATCTAAAAACTTTCAGTATATGCCATAAAATGACAATTTATGAATATGGAAAGGGAACTTGTAATCATTAATCACAATAAGTTAATTTGTTGTTTTTAACCTATAATTTCGCTCATCTTATAGTAAGAAATGACAGATATGAAAATCCTTGTGTAGGAAATGGGGGAAGAGGGATGCACTGATAATTAAAATACACTAACTTTTATCAGTGTTCACATAAAACAAACTTGATGCCTTAAGTAAGTTAGTAACAAACAAAGTGATTGCTTAAATGCTGGCAAACAATGAAATATAACTTCTGATATATCCAGTAAAATACATAGTATTATAAACATTAGGTATAAATATTGCCAACTATTTATATTAAGTAATACATTTTGAAAGACTTCATCAATAATGGTGAATAATGGTGAATATGTTAAATGTGCTATAATCTTTTACTGAGGTTTTATATATGATACATTCTATTTTACTAGGATTGAATTGTTTGTCCTCTATCTTTCATGTAAATATTAATTGCTTATACAATAAGTAGATATTTTTATTGTATTAGAATTCTGTTTAATCTACAGTAGTACTATATCTGTTCAAAATAATATAAATATTGCTTATTCCTATTACAAATATTCTCCATATGCTAATTCAATTCACGGAGCTCAGATGTTCTGGATTGTCAAGGTATGAATGATAATCTGATGGATTTAGGTTTATCCATCAGATTAGGAATGATTTTCATTCCATGGCTAGTGCAGATCTTAGTGTTGTTAACATTTAGTCATTTAAATTTATTTCACAAAAACATTTTAGTGTGCCTGACCAAAACATTACTTTATTGGTAAACACTCAAAGTATAAAACTGATAATTTCCTTCAAAAGCTCAAACATATACTTTATAGTTATCAGAGGAAAATGTTTAATAGTCACAATAAAACAAAAAATACATAATCTAAATAACCTAAGATGGATTTAACTTTATTATCTTTAAATACCAATGGCTTAAACAATCCTAGCAAGAGATCATATCTACTGAAATATTTAAAACTGAACAAAGCACAGATTGTCTTCCTTCAAGAAATTCATTTCAAAGCAAATGACATTGGCACAATCCACTTATAAGACAAAGACAAAAGAGGTAACAATTGTGTGGAAAACAAATGTGATTAACCCAGAAATAATTTATAAGTATGAAGATAAAGAAGGCCGTATGGCGTTAGTAATAGTTAAATATAATAGAATATGGACCATAGCCAATCTGTACTGGTTCCCAGGCACTGGAACAGGAACTGTTAAAAAAACACCTGGATTTCATTTCCAGTAATTATAAAGGGAACTTAATATTAGGAGGAGATTTTAACTGTATATTTGATATTTCTGAATCTTCAAATAAAAGACCACTATGTACATCTGCTGTATCAAAAGCTTTAAACAAGTGGGTACAATCATTTCATCTTGTAGATACTTTCAAATTTAAAGATGATAAATCTTTGTTGTTTTCCCATCAAGATCACAGGTTTGGTACCCAAACTAGAATAGATGAAATATTTGCTGCCCATGACTTAGACTCTAAAATTATTAATTTCTCAATCACTCCCTGCCCCTTTTCAGACCACAATTCATTGATACTAAAACTTCAAAATGGGTACAAACCATTAATATTTAACTCCAGAATTCCAGCTTGTATAACTAAAATTGAAGAGTTCAAACCCGGGTTATTATCTGAATTACAGTTCTTCTTAGATATTAATTACACCACAGAGATAAAATAATGATATGGGACTCATTAAAGCTTACATATATGATAAAATCCTAACTTGGTATAAAAAAAAGCAGAGAATGGGATTCTGAATTATTAGATCTACAATCCAAACTTTTGTCAGTAAAAGCTGAAAAAAAAATCAAAATCATTTGGAGATGAAAGAAAGTAGAAGTACTAAACATTAAGTACAATGAAATTCTAACACATAAAACTAGTTTAGCTTTAGAAAAACTAAAAATTAATACCTTGGCCACTTCTCCCAAATGTCTACATAATTTATCCACAAGAATCAAAATACAGTCAAAAGCTAATAACATTAAAAGTGTATCTTCCATGAGGAAAAATGTATTGGATATAGGTGACATTCTTGATGCCTTTACAAATCACTATGTGGAACGTTTCCAAAAAGAGAATATACATATTGATCAGTGATATCTAGATGAAAAATGTTTCAATATTAAAAAAAAAAAAACAGAAAAATTAAAACTAGATCTGCAAGCACCCATATCCTACAAAGAAATAACATATACAATAAAGGAGGGTAAAAATAATAAAGCTGTGCAGGTATAGATGGCATAATTATGGAAATATATAAACTTTTTCCTTCAAAGATACTATCCCTCTTCCACAAAACTGTATTAGAAATTCAGTCACAAGCTTTACTACCACCCTCTTGGAGAATTCCTTAATCACACCAATCCTAAAGGAAAACAACCCCCCAAACCTCTGTACCTCATATAGACCTATATCATTATTAAATAATGAGTATAAGATATTTATGACAATATTAACTAACGGAATGAAAATACCCCTATCCAAAACGATAAATAATGATCAAACTGTATTTATATATCATAGACACACATAATATTAAAAGGATAATTTCTCATATAGTACTCACAAGTGAGGGGAGTGTGTTGAGCAGATGGAAAGAGTACTTTGAGGGACTGATTAATGAAGAGAATGAGAGGGGGAGAAGGTTGGATGATGTGTGGATAGTGAATCATGAAGTGCAGTGGATTAGCAAGGAGGAAGTAAGGATAGCTATGAAGAATGGAAAGGCTGTTGGTCTAGATGACATACCTGTGGAAGCATGGAGGTGATTATGTGAAATAGCAGTGGAGTTTTTAACTAGATTTTTAATGAAATCTTGGAAAGTGAGAGGATAACTGAGGAATGGAGAAAACGTGTTTTGGTATCGATTTTTAAGAGTAAGGGTGATGTGCAGAGCTGTAGTAACTACAGAGGGATTGAATTGATCAGTCACAGCATGAAGTTATGGGAAAGAGTAGTGGAAGCTAGGTTAAAAGGGGAGGTGATAATTAGTGATCAGCAGTATGGTTTCATGCCAGGAAAGAGCACTACAGATGCGATGTTTGCTCTGAGAGTGTTGATGGAGAAGTACAGAGAAGGTCAGAAGGAGTTGCATTGTGTCTTTGTGGACTTAGAGAAAGCATATGACAGGGTGCCTAGAGAGGAGTTGTGGTGTTGTATGAGGAAGTTGGGAGTGTCAGAGAAGTATGTAAGAGTGGTACAGGATATGATATGTACGAGGGTAGTGTGGCAACGGTGAGGTCTGTGGTGGGAGTGACGGATGCGTTTAAGGTGGAGGTGGGATTACATCAAGGATCAGATCTGAGCCCTTTCTTATTTGCAATGGTGATGGGACAGGTTGACAGACGAGATCAGACAGGAGTCCCTGTGGACTATGATGTTTGCAGATGACATTGTGATCTGTAGTGCGAGTAGGGAACAGGTGGAAGAGACCCTGGAGTGGTGGAGATGTGCTCTAGAGAGAAGAGGAATGAAGGTCAGCAGGACTAAGACAGAATATGTGTGTGTGAATGAGAGGGAGGATAGAGGAATGGTGAGGATGCAGGGAGTAGAGGTGGCGAAGGTGGATGAGTTTAAATACTTGGGATTAACAGTTCAGAGTAATGGTGAGTGTGGAAGAGAGGTGAAGAAGAGTGTACAGGCAGGATGGAGTGGGTGGAGAAGAGTGTCAGGAGTGATTTGTGACAGACGAGTACCAGTAAGAGTGAAAGGGAAGGTCTACAAGAGGGTAGTGAGACCAGCTATGTTATATGGGTTGGAGACAGTGGCATTGACAAAAAGGCAGGAGTCAGAGCTTGACGTGGCAGAGCTGAAGATGTTAAGATTTGCACTAGGTGTGACGAGGATGGGCAGGATTAGGAATAAGTATATTAGAGTGTCAGCCCAGGTTGGAAGGTTTGGAGACAAAGCCAGAGAGGCAATATTACGTTGGTATGGACATGTGCTGAGGAGGGATGCAGAGTACATTGGGAAAAAGATGCTAAGGATGAAGCTGCCAGGTAACAGGAAAGGAGGAAGGCCTAAGATAAGGTTTATGGATGTGATGAGAGAGGACATGCAGGTGGTTGGTGTGACAGAGCAAGATGCAGAGGACAGGAATAAATGGAAACAGTTGATCTGCTGTGGCAACCCCTAATGGGAGCAGCAGAAAGAAGAAGATTGTTAATAAAGAAAATAAAGAAACACTCATAATTGGCTTAGATATAGAGGAAGCCTTTGATTCCCTAAATTGGGACTATTTGTTCAAAATCCTAATGCTGTTTGAATTTCCTGCATCCTTTGTTCATCTCCTAAAGAATATATATATATATATATATATATATATATATATATATACAAATAATTTAGCATATGTCAAGTTAGGTCCTTTTACCTCTGAATCTATACATATAACAAAAGGCACTAAGGATTCAATTCGTAACAATATAAAAATCAAAGGAATAGTCATTTATGAACAATACAATTCTAAAGTAATGCTATTTGCTGATGACATATTACTAACATTAATTAATACAAAAGAGACATTAGAAGAATTAGATATATTAATTGACAAATTTCACATCATTTCAGGACTCCATTTCAGTAAATCAAAATCAGAATTTTTATTCTTAAATTAAAAAAAGAACTGCAGACTAAGGGGGATCACATCATAGGGAAACAAGAATCTACCGTAACATATCTAGGAATTGAGTTATGCAAGGATAATAATGAATTAGTCTCAAAAAGCTACAATAATATCATCAATACAATTAAATTCTCTGTGGAAAAATGGAACAAAATAATATTTGGTACAGTTAATAAAAATGGTTTTACTGCCCAAGATCCTATATATAGCATTGGCAATACAACTGTTAACAGAGAGGAATATACTTAAAAAAAATAAATTCACGCCTAATAAAATTTTTATGGTTTACCAAAAGAAACAGAATAGCTTTAGTACATCATACTAGACCATGGAAACAGGGAGGATTAAACTTTCCTGATATAGAAGCATATATAAAAGTATCAATATCTAAAACAATCTCAAATTGGATAAGTCCAAATTACTCTGTAAATTGGAAAGAATTACTAACTGTAACATCAATAAATGAAAATTTGATTTACAAAAAAAAATTATAAATAACAGATAAAAACAATTTGCCATGGCACATATGTATTAGTATGCAGTATAACATAACTAAACCCACTAAAACTCGTATGATTAATTATTACATCGACTCATTTAGGAAAATTATTAATGCAAATCGAAAGACATGCGTAAATGGGCATGCCTTCGTTGAAGGTTGGACGTCGAGCTGGCACCTCGGTGTTCGTGAAAATCTACTGCCAATCATTAGTGGACCGGAGTTCCGCTGTGGCGACCCCCTAACCGGGAAAAGCCGAAAAACAAACAACAACATTAATGTAAATATAGATTTAAAAATCTGGTTTGACCTTTTAATACCATTTATAGTCATAATGAACTTTCCACATAAAATATATAGAGAAATTATTAATTCCTGGGAACAGAAAGGGTTTGTTTTTTTTGTCTCCAGTGTATCAAAGAACTAAAAGTTGTAGATATGCAAGTAATAAAAACAACATACAAAATTCCACAACAGGACTGGCTAACTTTACAGAGTATTGTATCATATTTGTAAGATTTTAAGTAGAATAATTAACAATTCTTCATTTAAAGGAATACCTAAATTTACGAAATACATATATAAATCATATATAATGACTTTGACGTGGGAAATGGTATTTCAAAATTTTACAAAATATTGATAATGTCTTTCGGCTTTTCCCAGTTAGGGGTCGCCACAGCGGAACTCCAGTCCGCTAATGATTGGCAGTAGATTTTTACTTGCCGAGTTGCCGGCCCTGACTCACAACCTTCAACAAAGGTACGCCCATTCACGCATGTCTCCACACAGAAGACGCTCTAGCTGAGAATCAAACAGGACGTCTTACTGTGAGGCGACAATGCTACCGCAGCACCACCACCGCAATACAACAACTACAACATTGATAAACTATAAAACACCCAAAAACTTGTACTGGAAATATATAACAAAAGGACACTCAATACAGTTAGCTGAAGATATTAAAACAAATATCTTATTATCGATAAAATATACATCCTTTACATAATACTGGAAAGTTTTTAATTGAAAATGCTTGCACAGAGCATTCTTAACCCCAGACAGAACCAGTAAAATTAGTTCTTCCATAAAAAGAATATGTTGGAGATGTGAGCAAGTACACAATGCAGATTAGAACCACATTTTTTTTTGCTTGTGTTAAAATTAAGCCATTTTGGAATGGTATTAATAACTTTCTACAAGCTTTATTTAATTAATCATTTTATTTAACTAAAGTTCTTGTATTATTAAATGTGAATGAAGGTCCTGATTTGAATAGGTCAAACATGTATCTATGGACTATACTTGCAATTTCAAGGAAGTGTATAACAAGAAGATGGAATACAAACACAATACCAACTTTGGAAGACTTCTACAGCCTACTGAAGACCACAGCATTATTGAAAATTAAAATTAAAGAACTAAGAATTTATCCAAAGCCATTTGTCAACAACCCTTGGGGAAAAGTCTTATCGTTGATTGACACTATGCAGTAATTGATCAGCCATTCTGATAATGGATTGGACATACTTATAAAGTAACTGTATGCATTAAGATCTGTTATAGTGTCAGGCTAATGTAAATAGTGTACATAGTTGTTTAAGATGTTATGTATAAATACTATGGAATCCATTCAAATGTATTTGAAAAATAAAAAATATTTTTGAGAGAAAATTCAGGTAAACAGACATTTAAGAATAAATGACAAGCAGATTTCAAAAACAAGACACAAACCTCCCAAAACCAAGGACAGTCCAACAAGTCTGAATAGTCCTTCAAGAGACCTTGTGATTCCCCTCCCTCCCTGGCCCCCTTTTTTCTTACAGAAAGTCTGAATTTCCATTTCTGACTTTGGCAACGGATTGTTTCAGATAACTGTGTTCTGAAAATCATTCACCAAGGTTATGTGTAGCAGTGGTAGGAAATTCTTCCTTTCCAGGGTGTCATTCCCCATCCTCCAGATCAAACTCTTTTGTTACATCTTTTCTTCATCATATGCTGTCCCAAGTAGTGATAGAACCAGTCCCTCCTTCCCATGTGGGGAAGTGTTTTAATTCAAGGATGTTCCTGGTGCCAAAGAAAGAAAATGTTTGGAGACCAGTTCTAGACCTTTCTTTTCTAAACCTGTTTGTGATAGTATCCAAAGTGATGTCGCTGCACAACCTGTTACCTCTTCCTCTTTCAAGTTTCCAGTAATACTAAACTTAAAAGCTGCTTATCACATCCCTTTTCATCCAGGCTTCTGATGTTTCTTAAAGTTTTGTGTGCTTGGATCACATTATCAGTTGTCTGTCTTACCCTTGGGACTATTTACTGCCCTAAGAGGGCTCACAAAGTGTTTAGCTCCAGTTGTAGCTCATTGCAGGCTACAGGGTATCCACAGTTTTTCCATAATTAGGTGACTTGTTTATCTTTATAGAGTATTTTTCAGAGTGTCCGGAATCTCTCTCTGGTGAGAGATCTTTTATACAAGCTGGGATTCCAAGACAACATTCAGAAGTCTTTCTTGACTTCTTCACACAGGAGTGTGTTCCTCGAATGTCAAATAGACACCCGAGTTCAGAGCTTTTCTTCCACAGGAAAAAGTAGATTTTTATTTAGCTCTATTTCTAAGGTTTTCCACTCAGACTTCAGTCACTACGAGGGAATATGTCAGGATTTTGGGTCTTATGGCATCTACAGTTCTCAAGATACCCCTGGTAAGACTCCATATGAGAAAGATACATTGGTACCCAAAATCCCTTTGGTCCCAGAATTAACATCCTTTATCTTTTCAAAAATCCCAGTACCGGGGTTTGTCAGAAGAGAAATCTTTTGGTAGAGAAAAGCAGATATCCTCAAATCCAGGTCTCCCCTTCTCCCTCCCTGTTCCAAAGCAGTGTGCTGCTACAGACGCTTTGGGCTTTTCTTAGGGAGCAGTTTCAGGAGGGATAAAAGTGTAGAGGGGTGTGAGACACCAAGGACAGACACAAGCACATAAATATCAAGGAGATGCTACTCCTGAGCAAGGCACTCAAGTCTCTGAATCATCTTTGGTCCCCTGGACCTCTTCAAGTGGTTATAGACAATACCACAGTTATGTAGTACATTAACAAGCAAAGGGGAACCAGGTTGTACCCCCTTTGCAGACTAGCCATGTTAGCTTAGGATATAGCTTGACAGCACAATGTCATTCTACAGGCATCTAACATTCTGCTAGAGCAAAATTGTGTGGGAGACAAGCTGAGAAGGACAAGGGCAGATCTTCACAAATGGTAAGTAGATCAGCGTGTCTTCTAAGATTTGATCCATTTGTGAGGAGTTTCTCAAGTAAACCTTTTTTCCCCTGTCTGAACAGTCAGCTGGCAAAATTCTGTTCCAGGACTCCATCCAAGAAGACCTGAAAGATGGATGCCTTTTCCTTTCCTTGGACAGGAATGTTCCTGTATGTTTTTCCACACTTTCTACTGATATCCAGGCTACATCTAAAGATTCAGAAGGAACCCCCAAGATAATTTTGGTGACTTCATTCTGTCCCAGGCAACACTGGTTCTTTCTTCTTTTGGAAGTGGCCAGGGGCAATTACCAGAAAGTTCCTCGCAGACTGGATCTGCTCACACACGAACAGGGGTGTTTGATGCACCCCAACATCAGTCATCTTTAGATGAATGTCTGCATAATAGGGTCTTAATTCCTTTTAGGCACTTGTTTACTGAGGACATGCAGCAGACACTAATGGAGGCAAGAAAGCCTGTTAACTAGAAAATCTTGTATTAACGAATGGAAAAAGTTTTCAAGTTGGTGCCAACAACATAACCAGCACCCATTCAGAGGTAGTTTTCTGGTTTTGCAATATTTATGTGAGTTACTGTACTATGGCCTTCCTTATTCCTCTGTCAGTGTTCATTTATCAGCCATTTCAGGTTGTCTGACCATTGATCCTCCTCTTTCAGTGCAGTCTTGTATCAAAATGTTCTTGAAATGGGTTTTGCATAAGAAGTCTCCAAGAAAAATGGTGGCCCCCTCCTTGGGATCTTAATTGTGTTACAGAAGTTAACACTTGCACCACTTGAACCAGCTAGTCTTGTTGACTTGAGGTTCTTAACATGGAACAGTTTTACTGATTGCTCTGACCTTTGCATGAAGGGTATCTGAGTTGCATGCTCTTATGGTGAGTCAATCCTATCTCATTTTCTATAGGGACATGGTTTATTTGAGAACTAATCCTCCTTTTATGCCTAAAGTGGTATCCAAGTTTACTTTAAGCCAAACTCTCTCTCTACAAGTTTTTTTTTCCCTGAACCTAAAAATGAAGGATGCTCCTTACCTTGGATATCCTCAAACAACTCTGGTAGTGTCTTGACAGAGCTAAATCTTTCAAATCTTTTGGATCAGTTGTTCATTTCTTGTGAAGGTAAAAAGGGACAACTTGTGTCAAAACAGGCTAGTTCCAAGTGGTTGTCTCAGGCTATTACCTGTTGTTGTACTCACTATAACAAAGCTATTCCAGGAAGGGTCAGTGCCTGCTCTACCAGGGCCTTGGCTTCATTTATGGCTTTTTGGAAAGGGTTGGATTCTAGAAGCTGCTATTTGGTCCTCTATACATACTTTTACAAAGCACTATAAGCCCGATTCCTTTTCTAGGTATAAATCAAGCTTTGCTAGGACCATTTTCCTGGGGCTTCTAGAGTCTTCTCCATGCACCTCCCAAATGTAGTTAACTAAGTTAATCTACCCATATAGCTAAGGCTACTGCAGAAGTGATCAGTTTGCTGAACAAGTTACAGTTGTGTAAGTTGAACTTAGCATAACAATAGATGTTTGAATAATCATTGCTGCAGTAGCCACTCCCTCCTTTCACTGCCGTAATTTTTATTTTGTGTGTGTGTTTTGTTTTTATGCTGTTGTGTGGACATTTTTTAGTTTCTTGCATTGTCCTTTCAGGGCTCAGACTCCATCAGTTTGCTGGCAGGAAAGCTCTGAGGGGCTTCACGCTCAAACTTGTCCTTTAGTTAGCTCAGCTCAAGCTGCTTGACAATTTGGACGTGTGGAAGGTGCCCAGAAGTTTTGGAAGCTGGCCAGCTGTTGTATCCTTGTCAGAAAAGAACCCCACATAGTCAAAACTACTACTTCCATGATCATTCGAACATGTACTGTTACAGTAATAGTAAGTTCAACTTAAACAACTTTGCTTTATTTGTACTCTGCTGTCAGTTTGGGGATGTCACATGCTTTTCTCCCTGTACATTTTGCTATGTGTGTTGCATACATGGTGCTTTGTCATCTGACTTGTGTCAATATGCTGGTGTCATCTGACTTGTGTCAATATGCTGGAGTTTTTCCGGACTGTATTTCATTACCTTCATCATGATGAGGTCATAAGTCTGATTTCATCATTATTTCCCCCCTGGGGTTGGATCCTGATCCTAGTGAATTAAGACAGTATTAAACCTTAATACATAATATATTTTTTCCAAATTCTTCACTGGTTCCTAATAAAGCATCCCAAACAGAAGGCAGTTTGTAAACAAAAGTATCCCTGTTTTACATCTCATGGTCTCTTTGATCCATAACAGTTTGTTTTTAGATATAAAGTGTTGAAACAACTCTTATTTGGGTTGAACATTGACTTCCTTGGAGCATGAGATAAAAGACTGCATTCCATCATGGTCCTCATTGATCTCTTGCCAGCTTTTGACTGTTTGGACTGTGATTTCCTAATCAAGTGGTCTTTGTGGCACACAGAATGGTTTGTGTCTTGGGGGGTGCTGCAAGGCTTGATACTGGTACCATTGTTGTTCATTGCGCATTTACTGCTACTTGGGGAGGAGTTGTAAGGAAAGGGTATTTCTTATCAGTCATATGCAGTGATATTCATCTATGTCTCCTTTACTGAAGAGTCAGTGTCAGACTTTGATAACTTTGTAGACTGTTTGGAGTCTATTATTATTTGAATATTGGGAAGTCAACTAAAGCTCATGCCAAGAAAGACTGGGGAGATGCTGGTTCATACCATTGTATGTTTTCCTTCACATCTTCCTCTCCGCTCCCCCCATTATATTTGGGGATGAATAGATTGGAAATGTTTTCATGGATTTATGATCTGGAAGAGATTTCTTGATGGCAGACTTATACTAGAGGGCCTGGTGTCTACTGTCATCAATATATTAATCTTAAAAGTATCCATTGGTTCCAAAATGTTGTTTCATCACCAGCCCATGTAATGGTAATCCATGCAGTAATATTATGTTCGTCTGACTACTGCAGTGCCTTTTAACTTGGGCTTTAGGAAGGTGACCTACAGTACCCGAGTTGGGAGAGAAATTCCATGACTTGGTTGTTGGACAAGTTGTTGTGGACATGTCACATTATGCCATTACTAAGGGACTGCCGTGGCTGCTGAATTGTTTTTATGTTTCTTGTCCTTGCCTCTTTGGCCCCACACAGTCTGGACCTTCCTTATTTGAAAGTGATAATGGTTCCCCTCTGTCAGCTGATTGTACTAGTTAATCAGGAAAGGTGCTACTGGCTGTACTGAGGATTCCCTTAGAAATGTTTAGCAGGTTAGTCTTTTGCATTCCTTGGCCTGGTGGGTACTACCTTTACTGATTTGGGTCATTTCTGAAGCCTCTTTCAAGAGGTCCCTAAAATACCATATTTTTAAGAGGGCTTTACGTCCATACAAGAATTATTTTTCTTTTTTTTTTTTTAAGATTTGCAAATCTCTGACCACCAGTGGATTAAAAGAAAAATAAACTGTGTCCCAAACTATTAATTTCTCCTACTTCTGCTCTTTTTCTCTTAAACCACACCTACTAGTGATCTGTTAGTAACATTTTTCTGTTGTGGAATTACTTTCCATTGTGCAAGTGTGAAATATTTCACAAATATTAAATGACATCTTGCTATGTGTTTTGTACAGTACCTACCTACCTACCTACCTACATACTTACTTGCACTGTGCTGCAAGACTAATCTCTACTCGTGATGGCGATTAGTCCATCTGGGTCCCATCGCTTTCATTTTCTTTTCCTATTTATATTTATTTGCCTAAGCTCCAAGTTGTAGACCATCTGATTTCTCTAGGCACTCTGCCTTCATTGTAACACTTCTGCTGTAATGTCAGTGCTACTCTTGTTAGTTTATTTACTCACTGTACACAACATAGGCATATATGCACATGTTTGTACGGGCACACACACAATAAATAGCGTATATATGCAAACTATGTTTTGTCATTTTAATTTAAAAATCTGTTTCTCAAAAATACAGCATGCCCTGGCAGCATGTAGTTAAACAACTTATAATAAAAGTACGCTGCATTACCTTGTAGAGTAAATAGTTTGCATGCTACAGGTGCATATAATTAGAACACTATTTTTAAATAGCTTTATGGACCTGAAGCAGTTACTAAGCTGCTAGGTGCATGCTAATCCTTCTTGGAAAATATGTGGCAGCACACTTTAATGTTTGAATTGATACAAGATGGAATGAACAGGACAACTATGGAAACGGACACATTTATGGCAGGAGGGGGATTTAGTGATGCACATGTTCATAGGTATGTACTAGGCTATTGCTCTAGGGCCTATATAAGCCTAGCCAAAAGGTACCCCGGCTTTCGCCACCCAAGAAAATTATTTTCCTGTGCAACTGTCGAGCAGAGCCACAGAAGTGATCCCCGGGGTGAATTTCCTATCTCCCATCCAATCAAGATTTTTCTTGAGTGCTAATGAGGAGCTTTGTTTGATATAGATAGGTAGTTTGTTCCAGAGTATGGGAAGTCTCTGGGACAGGAATCTGTCCCTCCAGCATGTTCTGTTTATTGTGGTGACAAGATTTAGGTCCCAAGAGCATGTAGCTTGGAGGGATTGGGATTTCTTTAAGTGGAGCATGTCCACAAGCTCTGGGTTTGACATAGCTTTGTGTGTTAGGCAGAGATCGCCTCTGAGTAGGCGATATGCGATGGAGGAAAGCTTCAGTTTTTTGAGACTGTCTGCGTAGGGCATCTGTTTGAGGCTGGTAATCCTCTTTGTGAGGCATTTCTGTGGCCTTTCCAGTTGTTGTAGAGGTCTTGTGAGGTATATACCAAAAGGGGCATTGTACTCTATAATGGGTCTAACGAGTGACTAGTAGAGGGGAACAATGACCTCTTCTTTTTTCCTGGATGAGAAACATTTTGTGATGAGGTGTGCCACGTAGAAGGATTTCCTGACTACTGTGGCAATGTGATTATCAAAGGAGAGACTACTGTCCACCTGTGTCCCAAGGTCTCTTATCACACTTTCAGTGTTAAGTAGACTACCACCTATGTGGTAGTTCATGGGTACAGAGTTTTTATCAAAAGGGATGACAGTGCACTTTTTGGCATTGAGCTTGAGGCCATGGCTTTGACACCAGGCGTCTGTCTCAGCGAGGCCCTTTTGTAGGATGTCCACATCTTTTGGAGTTTTGATTATGGCTCCTAGTTTTCAGTCATCTGCGAACTTCGTTAGTTAAAGACCTTCTGTGTTAGCCTGTACTTCAGAGAAGCAGATACCAAACAGGAGAGGACCCAGGACTCAACCCTGTGGTACTCCACTTGTCACTGGTCTGAAGTTGGATTTGGAGTCTGCTACTTTTACAGTGTGGGTTCTGTCAGTGAGACAGTTGTTAACCCATCTTGTGACATAGGGATTTATACCTAGTTTAGTGAGTTTATCTTTAATTCCAGAGTGGGGGATGGTGTTGAAAGCCTTGGCGAGATCTAGATAGGCTGGGAGAACCACATTACCCTCATCTACGGCTTTGACCGCTTCAAAGAAGTCTGTCAGGTTCAGGAGACCTTATTTGCCTTTTACAAACCTGAACTGGGTGGGGTCCTGAGTTTGGAGATTACCACTGTCATTGTTTATAAGTTCCATGATGATATGTTCCATAGCCTTACAGACCAGGCTCATCAGGCTAATGGGGTGGTAGTTTCCAGGGTCCGTGGTGGCTCCCCCTTTGTGGAGTGGGATAACTGTCGCTGTGCGCCATTCAGTGGGCACATGGCCTGAGGTGAGGCTATGATTGAACATGGTACTTAGGTGGGGTGCCAGTTCGTTCTGTAGTTCGTGTAGAACACAGCATGGGATTTTGTCAGGTCCCATGGATGCTGTGTTCTTGGCTTTGGAGAGTGTGTTTTTTTACCTGTGCAGCCATGATTACAGGAACTTTGCATTCTTCCGGTATAGAGATGGGCCCTTTAGGGGATAAGAGGGGGGTAAAGTTAGCACTGAACCTGTCTGCCAGGATGTTGGCAATATCAGTTGGTTCTGTATATTTAGTGCCATTGTACTGTAACTCAGAGCAGATCTGAGTGTTGCCATTGAGATTCTTGACATAGCTATAGAATGCTTTGTGGTTGTCTTTTGAGTCAGTGGCAATTTTGTTTTCTTAACTAACTTTGGAGGATTTTATGAGGGATCTCAGCTTCTTACTGAGGCTGACCAGGGAGTTCCTCCAGTCATGGGATTTTACTCTTTTTTGCAACAGTTTCTTTCTTCTGTTGTAGAGTTAGTTTATGGCAGTGGTCCACCAGATTGGCTTCCTTTTTTTGGAGGATAGCATCTTGGTTCTGTTAGGGATTGCACGATCCATGCACTCGTGTAAGTGCTTATAAAGTGCATTTGTGTAGGATTCAGTAGTCATACCTCTATTGTCCGTCAGCATGGGTGTCGTGAAGTTTGCCACTTCTGTCTTAAGAAGTGTGAAGTTGGCTTTGGAGACATTTTTTCAGTGGTTTCCCTAATGGGGGGTGGGGGAGGGATGTGGATGTCTAGGGTGATTACCTTGTGGTCGGATCTGACCAACGAGGAATTGACATCTGGTGTGGACCACCAGTTGCCCATGTTGGTAATAACCAGGTATAGGATATTGCTGCTCCTGGTGGGCATGTGGATAAGTTGCTCCAAGGCAGTAGAATTTATGAATTCCAGAAAACATTGAGCACAAGAGTTGGTACATGAGTAGTTTTCCCAGTTAATGGTGGGGTAGTTGAAATCACCCATTATTAGGGTGTTAGGTTGTACCCTAATATTTTCCAGTGTATCAAGAAATGAGGATTGGGAATCCTGGGGCATGGTGGGGGATCTGTAGCGAGCTACAATTTGGATTGCAGTCTTGCCAAGAGTTAGTTGCATTTGGATAATCTCGGCTGCATTATGCTGAGCAACTAGCCTGGAGGTGTGGGTATCCTTAACGAATATGGACACGCCTCCGCCTTTAGTTTTTCGGTGCAGGTTAGGTGGCCGAAAGGTGTGGTATGAATTATAGCCTTGTAATGCAGGGGTACTCTCTGTTGCCTTGAACCAGGTCTCTGTCACTGCACAGATGTCGATGTTCTCCATTTTAAGGAGTGCCTCGAGTGAGTGCATTTTGAGGTTTAGACTTCTAGCATTGAGTAGCAATACCCTTAGATTCTGCTTGCTTGTACCTGTTACGGTGGTGAATTTGTCATTTGAACCTTGCCTAAAAAAGGCACTATAGGGGTGGCTAGAGCCTTAGCCAGTATCCAGAATTCCAGGGGTGACAGGTGCAGGCCATCTCTGGCAAAGCATCGTGGTTTGTCGATCATGTCATCTCAGGCAGACAGATACTGGATCCCCTTAGAATCACACCAGAAGCTTAGCCAATTGTTGAAGTCAATCATTTTGTCCTTGTACTGTGGTATCATTCTGGGTGATGACACGATGCTACTCAGGGCTAGGGTCATACCTGTCTGGGCTACAAGATCGGACAGCTCCTCCATGTCCCTTCTCATGTAGTCCAGGGAGGTACGTCTCAGGTCATTCACACCAATATGGACAATGACAGAATCATATTTGTACTTGTTGTGGAGTGACCTGATTGCATGCGTTATGTGGCAGATCTTGGCTCCCGACAGGCAGCTGACAGTAACTTTCTCCTTGTTTAGCCTGGTGAGTGGAACATCAGTATGCCTGACTATAGAGTCACCTATGACTAGAGTGTTGGGTACGTTATTATGCTTATGGGCTGTGGTTGAGTGGCACACTGAGTTTGTGGGCTATGTGTCATTTGGGTTGTGTTGGGGGGTGGAGGTTGCTTGTGTTTCTGCTTTGGAGGTCCCTGTTGCTTGGGCAGGTTTTTACTGAGACCCTCCGTGAATGTAGTTGTGTGTTTTGTGTTTCTATGTGTGTGTTTTGGTGGTGTAGGTTTTGAGGGACTATGTGAAGTGTGGTGTGGTGCAAGTTTTTACCTTCTCCTCTTGACTGTCTAGTCCAGTTTTGGGTGAAGAGAGCTTTGCTTCCAGTTTGGCTATATAAGTGCATCTCTCACAGGTTGTAGTGTTGGGTGGTAGGAGGAGAGGGTTGTCTGTGTACATGAGGCAATTGCTGCATTGCCCCAAGATGCCCAGATTCATCAGGTAGACAGGAGAAAACACCGGGAGCTTACCCTTAGACATGCCTGGATAGGTGCTTATTTGTTAAGTACTAGAAACCGTTTTCCTCTAGACAAGTGAGGAAAGCTGAGTGCTGTAGTAATTTGTAGCTTATTTAGTGTTTATGAGTTTTGAACAAGTGCTGAGTTCAAAGAAAAAGACTTGAGTGCTGAAACTAAAAAACTGGCTAGTTCTAAGAAACAAAATTAAGCTAGAAGGCTTCCCTCCAACACAGGAAGGCTTGGGGGCTCAGAAGCCCACAAACAGACCTGGACACAGCAAACCTGTATCCAGACTAGATTACCCACAAGAAAGGCAGGAAACAAGTTTAGAATTTTTTTTTTAAGTGGAAAGAGAGAAAGGAGGAGCAGAAACTAAGTGGATTGGCCTTCTCAAATGTTCTCCCTGTATTAGGTAGAATGAGGTAATGACACTAGACTGGGAAGAGTGTCCCAGATCAAATGTACAGTAGGGGCGGGCAACTGCAAAGCCACCAACTATAAGAACAGTATACAAATAGGGAGGGAGGGTGGTAAACAAACTGCAGAAATGTTTCTCACAGCAGGAAAAGGAGCAGTGAGCCTTTAAATGAAAATTTTGAACAGATAAAGGAGCCTCTAGAGAAAGCTTTTAACTGCAAACAAGTTATCAGAGTCATGCAACCCAAACAGATGCTTAATAAAAGTGGACAGTTTCCAGTTAATACCTCACACACGGTGAAACTAGCTAGAAAAGTAGTATGCAGTAGACAAAGTGCTATAAATAACTCGAAAAACTAAGCAAAAAACAGGATACTTAATGTTATATATTATAGATCCGAGTTTGCTCAGTGTCCTTCCTTCGATTAGCTCAGTGTGAAATGGCAGAAACACTCACAAACTTAACTTCTTAGGGAACAGAAAGGTTTCCTTTATCTGTTCAAAATTTTCATTTAAAGGCTCACTGCTCCTTTTCCTGCTGTGAGAAACATTTCTGCAGTTTGTTTACCACCCTCCCTCCCTATTTGTATGCTGTTCTTATAGTTGGTGGCTTTGCAGTTGCCCGCCCCTACTGTACATTTGATCTGGGACACTCCTCCCAGTCTAGGGTTGGGAGGGTGGCTTAATGGTTAAGGTGTTTGCCTTACAAACACAAGGTGCAGGGTCTGAGTCTCCCAAGGGATAATTGGCTAAGCTTAAAACGGCTCAGAAGAGCAGCTAGCTTTGTACTGATCTATGAACCTAATCTATGAAACCTGAGACAACTTAAAAAAAAAAAAAAGCTCAAAAGAACCAATGAGGTGCTTACTCTAAGCTGTAGTGCAGGTGACCCAGTCAGCCAATGACCTTAAACAATCCTCTCTCACTGAAATGCCTAATGGATTTGGCTAAACCAAGATGTCATTGAACATGTGCTCAGACACACAGCCTCCACAAACACTAGGCCCAAACACAAGCATGAATATGGACAATGCTTACAAATATCCACACTACTTGGGTAGAAACAAACTGCAGAAATGTTTCTCACAGCAGAAAAGGAGCAGTGAGCCTTTAAATGAAAGTTTTAAACAGATAAAGGAGCCTCTAGAGAAAGCTTTTAACTGCAAACAAGTTATCAGAATCAAACAACCCAAACAGATGCTTAATAAAAGTGGACAATTTCCAGTTAATACCTCACACATAATGAAACTTGCTAGAAAAGTATGCAGTAGACAAAGTGCTATAAATAACTTGAAAAAATAAGCAAAAAACAGGATACTTAATGTTATATATTATAGATCCGAGTTTGAGTGGTAACACTCCCTTCCACTGAGCAGTTCTGTACAGACAGCCAGCTGTGAAAGTCCTTGGATGTATTGCTGAAACACTCAGTATTTAGGACTACCAGAGTGGTACCATTTTGGTAGGACTGCACTTGAATTCATACCCTGAATGCACAAGATCTGTCTCCTAGCTACTGGGGTTGAGTTTGCTGGTGTGGGAGCAAAAGTCTGTTTTCGAGGGTTAGCTAATAAGGTTAGGTTGGCTACTCTTTTGTCTGTGGTAGGCTTACGTGGTGCAGCTATACTGTACAAGTGTACCTGTGAATGAGGGAACGTGGGCACTGGTACAACTCTTTATTTGCCTGGTTAATAAGTCATGCTACTTTGCTCATAATCTGTCTCAGACGGACCAAAGTACACCAAATTTTCTGTTGCAAGATCTTTTCTTGGCTTGCTGCCAACTGGCGTTTATTGCAGTATGCCTCTGTCCTTCCTGTTTTCTTTTCTTTCTTTTACCCCATAAATGTAAAAAAAAAAATAGGTATGTCATGGCTACAAAGAGAAAAGCAGGCTGAAATTGAGAATATGAATGTTTTGCAAACTGTACTTTTTCAACAGTGCAGTTATGGCTTTTTTAAAATGACCAGACTGCAGTGGTACTAGATTTTGTTCATGTCTAATTGTGGTCCGTTTTGAATGTGACAAGCTCCTGGGTGTATTTGTACATTTGTGCCAGTAAAAGAAGTCTGAGCTGTCCAAGGTGAAACTGAAGCAGCAAAGTGGGCATATGTTTCCAAACTAAAATCAGTGTGCTTTGCCAAATGTGGAGAGCTTTTAGAGAGATGGCAGTGCAAGTTAAAAGTTTGGTTTCACAAATCATATTCAAAATGCTGTAAGGAATTTATTTCTGCAGTTAGTTGAAATTTCTGCCTTATTGAAGTGATGAAATACTGACCTGTTTTTGGGTTGTTTTAGCTTTGTTCATTACAGATTCGGTGATACTGTTAAGGCAGCTCTTCAAGAGTCACTTTACTTGCTGACATTCTTGTTGGCAGCTGTGTTATTTTGTACATAAATAGCTTTAGTGGAGGGCAGGCACTTCAGAATAACCTAGGATTAAATGCAGATGCTTAAACTGTGAGTTCCATGAGAGGTACATTTTAAATAGTGTGGTTTGCTTTCATTTCACTTTGCAGGAGCCCGTTTTATTTGTTGTTGCCTTGTATGTTAGACTTACTCAGATACTTTGTGTATTTAAATGGTTTCCAGTTTAAATGCTTATTTGTACTTTTGGTGACAGATTAACTGATCTACAAATCTGTATTTACTTTGTGGATTCAAGTCATATGAAGACTACATTGTCAGACTCATTGCATCTCATTTATATCAGCAAATGCCCTGAAGGAAGATGTGCCAGTGCTTTAAATGAACACAGGTCCTGAAATAACACATGCATCTAATCAAAGTGATGGCACATAACATCTCACAACTATAAAGCACCTGCTGTCTACAGTTTTTTTTTTTTTTTTTTGCCAGGAGGGCTATGCTGCTTGGAACTTCCAAGCCTTACTTGGTTATTTGTACCATTGTGGGAGAATGTAAAAGTCTGCAGTGTTTTCCATTGGCATAGTTTCATTTCAGTGTATGTGTAATTTCAGCCCTTTGTTAATAGAGCACTTCAATACAGTGTTATCATGATATCTGAAAGTTGCATTGCACTAGTTCAATAACCAGGCATTCATTTGCAGGGTGCTGTGGTTCTGCTCTCATAGATGAGTGAAGTAGAGTAGAACTAGATGTAGTCAAGGATGGTCATCATGTTGATCATTGCTGCAGTGCACTTAGCTTATGGGTTGTATCCTGCCAAGGATATAACAGCTGTCCAGTTTACAAAGCTTCAGGGCACCTTCCACATGACCAAACTGTTCATCATCTCAAGCTGAGCTGACTAAAAAGACTGGCTTTCCTGCCATTGAACAGAACTCTCCTCTGCAGCCTTTCCAGCATCAGTGATCGGCTTGTGCTGTTCCTTTTTTGTTGAGCAGATAAGTCCCGTTTGGGGAAACGTAAACCGTAAACATTAAAAAAAATGTTTTATTGTACTTATCTGTTTAGGAAAGCTATTTTTAACCTAAGAGTTTGTGTTTTAACGGACTGTAATAAGACTTAATTGCACTTTTAAACAGGAGTGCACTGTGCTGTCAGTTTAAAGTTTGTTTAAAGTAATTGAAAAACATTTTTTTCTGTGGAGAAATTGTTTATTTTACTTTTTGTGGCTTGCAAAGCATTTTACAGTGCTTTTAACTTTGTTTTTGTGTGAAAAAAACTTGACTTTTAAAAGACTTAAAATTTTTGCAGGCTTTCACTGCTTGTTTTACCTGGAAAAGAGGCAGAATTTTTGGTTTGGCTCTGAAACAAACCACCAGTCCCATGGTCAGCCTCTTCTAGCTGCAAAAAAAATTAAGCAAACCGGTTTTGCCCCACAGTGGGCTAGCAGTTTGCATCAGTCAAGGGTGGGTGACTTTGCTGTGGCCATAGCTTGTTCCTCAGACCATTCATTTTTTACTCTGGATCCCTCTGGTGTAGCACCTACAGCCACTATGGACCAGAGGTTTGCCACATCTTGTACAGCTTTTGGGGTCCCCTCGTGGGCAAAGAAGAGCCACTCTTGTCAGTCTTGGGAGAGGGAGCAGGGAGTACTTCCTATTTAGTGAGAATGTTGTGTCCATTCCGAGGGAAGCAGCTGCTGGCACTAATACCACTGTTGGCTCCATTTTCCTGTCAAAGTAGAAGCAGAAAACTGAACAAGTATCTACCCATCCTCAGGTTTCCTTAGACGGGAACAGTTTACTGGGTCTAGTTCAGGGTTCAGTTTGACCTATTGATCCTTCTTGTAAGGTGGTTTCTGGTTGAAAAATAAATAAATAAGTAATGGATACCTCTTTTCCTGAAGAATTTCAAGATTCTAAATCTGGACAGGAAGATGATGTGACAGATACAGGGTTATCTCTTCTGTTTTCTGATTCAGACTCTGAAGAGAGCTCTATTTTTGATTTTTCTTGTAGGAGAGTTTCTCATCTGAGATTATTTCCAAAATGTGTCCGTGTTTTCAGTGGGAGAACACTGAGGTGTCTCAGTCCCTTAAAAAATACTATGAGTTGTTGCAGAAGGACTTTCCAAAACCTTCACCCATTCCTCCAGTTCTTTCAGCTCTGGAGGATGTCTATGCCTGTAATTTTTTCTGATACTCAGGCTGCTCCCCCTAAAAGGCATATAAAATGTATACAATTCCTCAGTCTTTTATGTTTTTATGTGCAGTTTTCCAAAACCTGACCTTGCAGCTATAGCTTTAGTTAATCCCACTGCTGCTAAATGTTTGGTTAATTACAATCCTATTCTTTCTGACAAAGATGGTAGTATTATTGATAAGTATAGGAAAAAACTATATGCTTCTGCAACTTTGATTTTCAGACTTTTGAATTGTACGGCTCATATATTAAAGTTTATTTTGAATTATTGTGTAAGTATGAGGAACATTTTGTCTGTAGTTTCTTCTTGTGTGAAAAAATCTGCTTTAAAAAAAATATAGTTTCTTCCATTGTACAAGTCACAGCTCATTGGACTGAGTCATGCTGACATTGCAAACATACTTCTTCCAGGGCTATGACCACTTGTACTGGTTTGAGAAGGTTTGCCTGGCTGCATTCTCAGAACCTCCCAGATGATGTGAAAATGAGGTTTTAAATTCTTTAGATCGAGATTTAGTTTTTGGTTCCTCTGCTGCTGAGGTTATCAAAAAGTGTGATGAAAGGAGGGATACGATGTTACAGGGAATCTCTTAAAATATTTCAGTCCTCCTTTTCCAATTTCTTTTAAGGGATTCTCTAACCCCTCATCCAATTTTGGCAAAAATGAAATAAATAGTCTCAACAAAATGTGGGTAAAGAGACATTTTAAAAGAAATGACAAGGGAGTTCCAAAAAGAATTCAAGACCCCCCTCCAAATAAATAAATCTAAGGACAGTTCAAGTCAGAATGACTATTCTGGTAATCCCTTTTCCCTTCCAGAATGTCAGAATCTCCACTTTTCTCTCTGGCAACAGGTAGTATCAGACACATGGATTCAGAAGATCATTCAGATGGCAATTGGGTGAAATGCTCATCCACCTAAACAGATTGTTTTATTTCCTCCAGTCCTTCAACACATACTGTCCCAGGGAGTGATGGAACCAGTTCTTCCTTCCCTAGTAGAGAGAGGATTTTATTCAAGGATGTTTTTGGTGTCAAATAAAGAAAATGTTTCGAGAACAGTTCTAGGTCTTTCTTTCTTAAATTTGTTTGTGGTAGTGCCAGAGTTCAAAATGATGTCACTTTACAACTTGTGACCTGTTGTTCCTCGTTCAAGTTTCTTGGTAACACTAGATTTGAAAGACACTTGTCATCACATCTGTGTTCACCAAGTCTTCAGGCATTTAAGGTTTTGTGTGCCTGGATCACATTAGAAGTTCTCTGCTTTACACTTTGGACTAATGCCCTTCCATTTCACTGTTGCAGTATTCATTACATTAGGGATCCCCTGCCAAGGGCGACTTGACGTCAGGCCATTATACCAAAGCCTTTAGGTTGTTTTAAGATACACTGTATGTCACATGTATGCTCCTTGCATAATGTAGGACATAAAGGTGACATCCAGATGTACCATCCTCAGAACTTCTTTGCTGCCAGTACAGACACCATCATTTGATTGTCTGTCTGAATGCCCATTCCATTCCTGGTTCACCTAGCCATTGCAGATAAGTGTCCTGTTGGGGTTCTTTTTTACTTAACTTTTTATAGTTGCTTGTGGGATTTCATGTCATCGAAGAAGGGTAAATGCCAGTGTGGGTGACAGATTCCCTGTAAAGACCACCATGACCAGTGTCTCTTTTGCTTATGTGCCTCTCATGACCATATGTCCTCTTCCATTTGTCAGACTTTTGTACCAAAAACCATTCATAGTAGACTATCTTCTTTGGTGCTCTATCTTGAAAATCAGCTTCTTAAGCTTCTTGTGAAAGACACGATGGAGGGTACTTCCCACTCCAAGGGACAGCTGTCAGCGAAGAAAGCCAAGAAGCCTGTGCTGGAATCTTCTGCTGTTCCGCCTCCGATACACGTCTCTCCCGAGGCGAGTGAATGCCTGGTAGTTACCCTGGCTTTGTCGTTGGATTCCTCTGTCCTAACTGGGTTGTAGGTCAGAAGGGATCCGACTTTAAGCCTGTCTGAAGAGGTTTTGCAGACATCCATTTCAGATGTTCAGGAGAACAAAGTCCTTAAAACCATCTTTGAATGCTGTCCTGGGCCAGAGCCTTCCAAATTTTATAAGGCGGACATCCCACTGGGAAAAAAAGTAAAAGACCTAAACATATATGTTCATCGTGTTTCACTGCTGCAGTCATTACACTTGGGTTATCCTGCTGTCAGGCGGTCCCGCAGTCAGCCAGAGTTCCAAAGTCTTGGTCCGGCGTTGGTTGCTGTCGCCTCCTCCCTGACGTCAGTGCGTCAGGGGTATATAAGAAGCAGCCGACGCCACAGTCAGCCAGAGTTCCAAAGTCTTGGTCCGGCGTTGGTCCGGCGTTGGTTGCTGTCGCCTCCTCCCTGACGTCAGTGCGTCAGGGGTATATAAGAAGCAGCCGACGCCACAGTCAGCCAGAGTTCCAAAGTCTTGGTCCGGCGGTGGTTGCTGTCGCCTCCTCCCTGACGTCAGTGCGTTAGGGGTATATAAGAAGCAGCTGACGCCATTTTCTTCAGTCTTTCTTGCCGCTCGGTGCCCAAAGCAAAAGCAGTTCGCAAGTGCCGGTCGGCCGACTCCTTAGATATCAAATTCGATTTTCAGAACTGAAGTCTTCAATAAAGCTAAGTACCCTGTTGGGGAAACTTTTTCTTGCCTCAGACCGATGTCAGTAAAAGTTAATATTGTATTTCTTGTGGGAAGCAAATACCTCACAAGGATTTTCATTCTTATTGTATTCCATGCCTAGGCCCAAATCACGACGTCACTAGTTGTCAGTTTTGTGCTAGATTTAACAAACGCACTATTAAACGTCGGTTTGATTTTGCTCGTCATTACTTTGGACGAAGGTTTAATTATACCATGCCGTCTGAACAACCAACGACCGCAATTCACAAAAAAACACAAAGACAAGGATAAGGACAGGCATCCGAGGCCCAAAATTGACGACGAAGCCTCTTCTAGGCCAGTCGCTGGTTCTCAGTGAGGCGCTTTCGCAGCCCCTGACACCCGCTACCTCAGAGCCACAGGCCGCTGCCTTCTCCCACGTGGAGGTGCCTAGGCCTCTGGATACTCAAGGTGTTGGGCCTAAGAAGACTAACCCTTCAGCTGGGTCCGGAGCCGCTGAGCAGGCATCGGCTTCTGAGGGTGTTTTCAGACCTTCACAACTTACCATTGCAACTACAGCCAAGTCTAAAACCACATTAAAGACAAAGAAGCAAGTACAGCATTCAACTGGACAAGCCTCCATGCCTAAAAAGCAGATGCTCAAAATGGCCGAAGACTTAATTACTCTGATCAGGGGTTCCCATCCCCCTCCGGACAAAAGGCCTAGGCAGGATACAGACTATGATTCCTCTGACCAGGTTTCTATTTATTCTGATTCCTCTTCAGACCAGGGATACTCTTTACCCCCCTATGAGGACTCAGATGCTGAAGAATCAATTCCTTCAGCCTCTCCTCCTGAGGATTATTCTTTTGGGGAAACTTTACATACCATGAGGGAGCATTTCCATTGCGAGGGCCAGGATTACTCAGAATCCAAGAAAAGGCTCAGAGACTTTCTTTTATTGCCTCAGCACAGGCCCCTTGCTATTCCGCCAGTGTTGGATATTGTGGATGATGTGTTCTCTGAATCCAGTTTAAATCCTGATTCTTTACCCCCTGCTCCAGTCAAGCCAGACAGGTACTACAGAGTCCCTGACTCTCACAAATTTCTTTATAAAAACCCTGTTGCTGACCCAGAAACTGTTTCCCAGGGTCCCAAAGTGGTAAAGACTTCCACGGCTAAAAATCTAGTTCCCTCTGACAGGGATTCTAGAGCATTAGACAAATGGGGGAAGAAAGTTTACACCTCTGCAACTTTAGTAGTGAGGGCTTTAAATTGCCAGTTTCACATGCTTAAATATCAACAATATTTACTGTCTCACTTAAAACAGAAAATGAGTACAAGTGCAGAACAACCTGACTATAAGGAAATGCAGGATTTATTGCATGCAGCTGAACAAGTGGGAAACCATATTTTGCAATGTGGTTTTGATTCATTAGAGGCTCCTTGTAGAGCAACAGTTACAGGATCTGTGATTCGAAGGTATGCTTGGTTAAAAGAACAAAGTTTACCAGATCATGTTAAGGCAAAATTACTGGATGCTCCTTTACAGCAGGATATTTTATTTGGTGTTAAGGCAGAAGAGGTATTAAAGAAATGGAGGATAAGGCAAAATCTATGCAAACAGTGAAGGATTTCTTACAGGTACAGCCACCTCGATTTAGCAGGAATTGGCCTACAAAAAATTGGTCCTTTCCAGTGTCAGACAGGCCACAAAGAGGCAGATGCAGATGCTCAAGAGGCAGATCTCAGCCCCAAGGCTCTTACAGACCACGACAGTGGGGTGCTTCAACCCCAAAATGCTTCAACCCCAAAAGGAGGGGGGAAGACAAGTCACAACCTTACAGGAAACGGTCTCAATGACATCCCCCTTCCAATGCCAAGCTGTTCCCGTTTGGCAGCTCCCTTAGGGGGGAAACTAGCATTTTTTTCACAAAACTGGCAAGAAATCACCCAAGACAAATGGGTTCTGAATATTGTGTCTCAAGGTTACAGGTTCCACTTTCACACTTTACCAAGGCTAAAAGGAATGCCAGACCTGCCACAAAATCAATGGGCAGAGGCACAAAAGCAAATTACAGCCCTCATGGACATGAGAGATATTCAAAAAGTGCCACAGCAGGAACAAGGACAAGGATTTTACTCAAGACTCTTCCTGGTCCCCAGAAAGTACAAAGCCTGGAGACTCATACTAGACCTGTCTACTCTAAATACTTACCTGGATTTTCCGAAATTCAAAATGTTGACACTACAGCAGCTCCTTCCCATGTTGGGCAAGAAAGCTTGGCTTGTTACTTTGGACCTCAAAGAGGCATACCTGCATGTTCCTATCAGACAAAATTGCAGAAGATACCTCTGATTCATAGCTGGTTCAATGCACTACCAATTCTCTGCACTGCCCTTTGGCTTATCTACTGCGCCCAGGGTCTTCACAAAGTGCCTGGCACCAGTAGTTGCATTTTGCAGACAAAAAGGAATTCTGATATATCCATACCAGGACGACTGCCTGATTCAAGCAGAGAGCAAGGACATTCTTCTACAGCGTCTGGCGTTTGTAAAAAGGTTGCTAATTTTCCTAGGGTACACAGTAAACGAAAAGAAGTCAAAATTAGTGCCCTCACAAGAGATAATATTCCTGGGTGCCAGCTTAAATACAACGGCTCATTTGGCTTATCTCATGCCAGACAAACAAGAACAACTGACTCAGTATTTTCAATTGATGGCAACAAAGACCCAACTCCCTGCAAGAAAAATTCTGCAGGCCTTGGGATTCATGGCATCCTGCATACTACTAATTCCATATGCCAGACTGCATATGAGAAAATTACAATGGTACCTAAAAAGTGTTTGGACTCAACACTCTCACAGCTTGGAAACAGTAATACCACTAATTCCCTGCCTACAACAGGAGTTTCAATGGTGGGCACAGGCATGTCACCTCAACAAGGGTCAGCCTTTCACTCTTCCCACAGCCAGGCAGACTTTAACAGCAGATGCTTCGGATTACGCCTGGGGAGCACACATGGCAGGAAAATGTATTCAGGGCAAATGGACCACAGACAAAATGCATCTTCACATCAATCAAAAAGAGATGTTGGCTGTACAAAATGCCCTAACAGCTTTCAAGGACCTTCTGCATCCAGGACAATTATTATTAAAGACAGACAATGCCACAGTAATGTGGTACATAAACAAGCAAGGGGGCACTCATTCTTACCCCCTATGCAGACAAGCCATGACCTTGTGGAACACAGCTCTAACTTATCAAGTTCATCTGCAAGCACAATTCCTGCCAGGAAAGAAAAATACTCTGGCAGACGACTTAAGCAGAAACATCATGGATCCTCACGAGTGGAAATTAAATCCACAAGTCTTCAGCATGATAATGCAAAAATGGGGGTGCCCGGACATAGATCTTTTTGCCTCCCCACTGAATTGCCAACTACAAAAATTCTGCACAAGGACTTATCACACACAAGCATGGAAAGTGGATGCTCTTTCGTTCAGCTGGAAAAGCCTAAAAGTTTATGCCTTCCCTCCTCTGCCTCTCCTTTCAAAGGTACTCCTAAAAGCCAGACAAGAAAAATCACAGATGATTCTCATTGCTCCAGACTGGCCACGCCAGCATTGGTACCCAATCTTAAAGAACTTAGCTCAAGGCCCACCTTGGATTTTGCCTCAAATTCCACACCTACTGACTCAACAAAACAATCAGATCCTGCACAGTCAGCTCAAAACCTTAAACCTGGCTGCATGGCAGATACATTAGCCAAACAGACAACACTTCTCTCTAAAGCTGTTATGGATGTCATTTTGGAGGCCAGGAGGCCTAGCACCAGGAAATCTTATTCAGAAAAGTGGAAGAGATTCTTCACCTGGAACCAGGCTCAAAGCCTTGACTCTCTTGTCCGTAACATTCCTCAGATACTACAATATTTAACTGAGATGCTGGACAAAGGACTATCCTTCTCATCCATTAAGATCCACGCCTCTGCCATCTCGGCTCATTACAACACAGATCCTCCTATTTTCTCTCATCCATTGCTAAAGCAGTACCTCAGAGGGGCTAAAACCATAAGACCGCCCCGGAGAGCACCAACACCTACTTGGGACCTCAATTTTGTCTTGGAAAAGCTCACTTTACCTCCTTTTGAGCCAGCCAATTCAGCAGAATTAAAATATGTATCATGGAAAACTGCTCTGCTCCTGGCAATAACCTCAGCACGAAGAGTCTCAGAACTACAGGCACTAATGGCAGTGAAGCCTTTCATCATTTTTCACCAAGACAGGGTTTCTTTAAGAACAAACCCTTCTTTTATGCCTAAGGTGGTGTCCAGTGTGGCTCTTAACCAAACTATTCACTTGCCAGCTTTTTATCCAAATCCCCAGAATAAAGGGGAGAGACTTCTACATTCCTTGGACATACACAGGCAATTACGCTTCTACTTGGACAAAACAAAAGCTTTCAGAAAAACTGAACAATTGTTTGTATCATATGCTGCAGGATCACAGGGAAAGGCTATTTCAAAGCAGACCATTTCAAAGTGGATAGGACACTGTATCCGGTTCTGCTACACACAGCATGGGAAACCTGTACCATCTAACATCAGGCCACATTCCACCAGGGCAACTGCCACTTCTACTGCCTACCTTAGAGGAGTACCTACCAAAGATATCTTGGAAGCTGCAACTTGGAGTTCAGTGCACACCTTTACCAAGCATTACCACTTGCCTCTTTATTCTAGATCCAGAGCTGGCTTTGCCAGTGCAGTGCTGCAGGGCCTCATAGCCACACCAAATCCCCTATAGAACCAGCCACCCTGACTCAGCTTTGGGATTCAACCCAAGTGTAATGACTGCAGCAGTGAAACACGATGAACATAGTACAGTTTTGTACCTACCATAAATGTAGATGTTAGAGTGTCTTCACTGCTGCAGTCCTGGTTACCCACCCACCATCCCCTCTTTCTTAGCTGGGTCTTATCTATACCTTTCTACACTATACTACCTATGTGGTGTATTTGCTGGTTACTGAAGGTTTTGTTTTTACCTTGTTGTATGTTTTGTAAGCAATATGTATTGCCTATCATTTTGGTAGCACCTGACATCTGGGGCAAGAAAAACTGAAGAAAATGGCGTCGGCTGATTCTTATGTACCCCTGACGCACTGACATCAGGGAGGAGGCGACAGCAACCGACGCCGGACCAAGACTTTGGAACTCTGGCCAACTGTGGGACCACCTGACGGCAGGGTAACCCAAGTGTAATGACTGCAGTAGTGAAGACACTCTAACATCTACATTTATGGTAGGTACAAAACTGTACTTTCTCCTGCTCCTAAGGATACACAGGGTGAACAGCAGGCCTTCACTCAGGGTTTGTTTAGTTCTTTGATGGCATTGAAACCTCCTCGGGGAGTTTCTGCTCAAGCCTCCCTTGCCCCCCCCCCCAAAAAAAAAGCAGGGAATAGGATTCCTCTGAGGAGGAGCTGGATTTGGATGAAGAATCCCTTACTCTTTTTAGATTTCCTCTTGTTTGGACTTTGGATCAGAGGAAAAGGAATCTACCAGTGCTGATATTCCTTTTGAAGAGATTTCTTTTAGGGACATGATATCCAGGATGATGTTGTTCTGTAAATGGGATTATGCTCAGGTTTCTGAGGTACATAAAAGGTACTATGAGTTGCTGCAGATGGATTTACCTTCTGCTGTTCCTCCTGTTTTGGCTGCTTTGTTGGATGCAATTTCTAATACTTCTAAAGCTTCAGACTCTTAGTCCCTTGCTACCAAGAAATCTGATAGAGTCTATAGGGTGCCTGAGGACTGTAAAATTTTGTACACATGTCCTTTGGGTGACCCCTCAGTGGTGTTTGTGCTTCTGACAAGCCCTCTCAGTTGCTTCTTTCTCCCAAGTTACTACCCTCTGATAAAGATAGCAGGACCATGGAAAGGCTAGGCAAGAAGGTTTACACCTCTGCTACTGTGGCTTTTAGGGCTGTTAATTATCAGACCCATATGTCTAATTATATGTTGGATGTCCTGTCCCAGGCTTGTCAGGTTATTTCTGATCTTCCAGACTCTGAGGGTAAAACTTCTGCTCTTTCCCCGTTAGGGACTTCCTCCCAAGTGGCTCGTCATTCCATCAAGTGTAGTTATGATGCAGCAGATGCTTCCTCTAGGGCTCCTGCTTTGGGGTCAGTGATGAGGAGATATTCTTGGCTTTGTCTTCAACTTTTGCTTGACAATATTAAGGCTAAGTTGATGGATGCCCCTCTTGTTAATAAACACTTGTTTGGAGAAGCTGCTGCTGCTATGTTTAAATTCCTTCCGTATGAGAGTAAGGCTTTACAGAAACTTAAACGTGTTTTTTTTTTTCTCCTTTGCCTAAATTTTAGAGACATTACCCCAGTAAGCCAGCCTTTGTTCGCAGGCAATCTTGCCCTCTTCCTAAGAGTAAGAAGGGTGGCAAGCAGGCTCCTCCTGCTAGGGCTACACAGACTTCTGTGCCTCAGAAGTCTCCCTTTTCAGATAAACCAGTTGCTGTCTGACTATCTTATTCTTCCCTGCCACTTTCCTGTTTCTCTTTGCCTTTCTCTCTTTCTTATTTGGCTACAATTTGCTCAGGATTCCTGGGTCCTGTCCATTATTCGCCAGGGGTATTCCATGGTTTGGAAATCCCTCCCTCCCCCTTTTATGGGTGTTCCTCAGCCCCCTCAGGAACAACTCCTTTTTTCCAGAGGGGCTTCAGGACCTTTTGACTCAAGTTACTATTCATTAGGTACCTGTGTCTTAAAGGGGGAGAGAGGTTTTACTCCAGGATGTTTTTAGTACCCAGAAAAGAGGCTACCTGGAGAAGAATTCTAGGCCCTATTATCTAAACACCTTTTTGAGGGTGCCCTCCTTTTGAATGTTATCCCTTCAGACTTTGTTTCATCTTCTGCTTCCTCAGGCTTTTATGGTGTCGCTGGATCTCAAGGATGCTTATCTCTATGTCCCGATCCATCCCATTTTCAGGAAGTTTTTACATTTCTCTGTTGCTTCCTGGCATTTTCAGTTCTTTGTTTTGCCCTTTGGCCTTTCTACTGCCCCAAGGGCATTCATCAAATGCCTCTCTCCTGTGATTCATTTTTGCAGGATTCAGGGGATCCAAGTATTTCCTTACTTGGATGACCTCCTGTTTCAGGCATCCTTTCCAGAAATCCTGTTACAAAATCATCATTTTCTCATTTCCCTTCTACAAAGCCTGGGGTTCACAATAAATTTCAAAAAGTTTTTTCTGACTCCTCCTCAAGACCATTTTTTTCTGGGGTGCAAGATCCAGATAGCACCTATGCTGGCATCCCTGCCTCCTCCCAAGGCCTTGACACTCCTTTCCTTCTTTCAAACTCTTCTTCCTCTGACTTCTATTACAGCCAAGGAGTTTCTGAGAGCTCTGGGATTTGTGGCATCCACCATCCCTATACTCCCTCTGGCCAAACTCCATTTGAGAAAGTTTCAGTGGTTTCTGAAGTCAGTTTGTCTTTAACATGTGCATCCCCTAGAATCTGTAGTTCCTCTTCTACATTGTCTCAAGAAGGAACTTCACTGGTGGATCCAGCAGTTGTGTCTAAATCCAGGACTTCCTTTTCATCCCCCTCTTCCCTCTCAGGAGTTGTTCACAGATAGCTTCAGATGTAGGATGAGGAGCAGCTTTTAGCTTCCTAAAGGTACAGTGGGTGTGGTCGCCTCTTCAACAGAAAGAGCACATCAGTGCCAAAGAGATGAGAGCTCTTCTGCTGGTGCTTCAGGCTTTTCATCCTCTTTTCTCCCCAGGACCTCTCAAGGTGCTTACAGACAATACCACAGTGATGTGGTATGTAAATAAACAGGAGGGACAAAACTTTATCTTCTTTGTTGGTTGGCGCTCCTAGTGTGTGATCTTGCTGTTCAGTATTAAGTGACTCTTCGGGCAGTTTACATTCCTTCAGGTCAAAACATTGTGGCAGACACTCTGAGCAGATCCTTAACTCAATCCCGTGAATGGGTGCTTCACAGAGAGGTGTTTCTAGACATTCTCCACCAGTGAGATACTCCTCAAATAGATTGTTTTGCCTGCCCCTCTGAACAGACAACTTCCTGTATTTTGTGTCAGTGTCCCAGGTCCTCCAGTTTGGAAGGTGGACACCCTATCCTTTTCTTGGAAGGGGATGTTTCTTTGCTCTTTCCCTCCCTTTCTCCTTATTCCAAAAGTCCTGCTCAAAATTCAACAAGATGGTCCCAAAATCTTGTTGGTGACCCTCTCTTTTGGCCGAGACAGCATTGGTTCCTTCTTCTTCTGCTTTTAGCCAAGGGCAAGCACAAGTTACCTCACAGGGTGGGCTTACTCACACAGGACAAGGGATCTCTCATCCTTCTCCACCTGTCCAGTATTCAGCTGACATTGTGGGTGATAAGATTTTGATTCCACATAGACATGTTTTTTCTGAGGATGTGCTTAGGGTCCTGCAGGTGATCAGGAAACCCAATATTAGGAGATCCTATTTATCCAAATGGAAGAGGTTTTCTGTTTGTTTTTCTTGTAACCTTGTTCCACTTTCTGTGGATATTCCTTTGGTTCTTTCTTATCTGTGTGAATTGCTAGATCCTGGGTTGGCTTATTCTTCTTTTAAGGCCCACTTACCTGCTTTCTCTGCTTGTCTGACTTTATCGCCTCCTTTATCTTTTAGATTTGAGGCTAAACAATTTGTTAAATGCGTCCTTCATATTTTACCTCCCAGAAAGCTTGTTCCTCCTCTCTGGGATCTTAATTTCGTTTTGGAAAAATTGACTCTGGCTCCATTTGAGCCTGCCATTTCAGCTTTCTTGCAACATTGGCCTTGGAAGACTGCACTTTTGTTAGTCCTTACTTCTGCCAGATGGGTGTCTGAGCTTCAAGCCCTTATGCTTGTCCTCTTTTTTTGGCCCTTCATAAGGGCAAGGTGTCCTTGCGTACTAATCCTTCTTTTATGCCCAAGGTAGTGTATGAGTTGTCCTGTAATCAGTCTTTTCATTTGCCGACTTATTTTCCCTGCTGTGCAATATGCCAGTGAGACAGTGCTGCATATATTGGATGTGCATAGACAACTCAGATTTTATTTGGATAAGAGTAAGACTATTAGAAAATGTGATCAGCTCTTTGTTTTCTTTCATCCTAGGTCCTTAGGATTAGCTGTATCCAAGCAAAGTATTTCTTCTTGAATCTCAAAAGCTCTTTCTTTATTTCTTTCATGGTAAGATCCTTCCTTATTCTGTTAAGGCTCATTCTACTAGGGCTGTGGCTTCTTCTGGTGCTTTTTTCAAAGGTTTGGATACTAACTCTTTTCTTGAGGCAGCTACCTGGACTTCTGTGCATACATTTACAAAGCACTACAAGCTGGATGTTCTCTCCAGAGCTAGAGCTGAGTTTGCTAGGATCATCCTTCATGGCTTCCTAGGGAGCTCTGCTGGATGTTCATCGTGCTATACTGCTGCAGTCATCACACTTGGGTTATCCTGTCGTCAGGCAGTCCCGCAGTCGGCCGAATCCCAAAGTCCTGGTCTGGCGTCGGTTGTTGTCGCCTCTTCCCTGACATCAGTGCGACGGGTATAAAAGAGACAGCCGACGCCATTTTCTCCAGTCTTTCTTGCTGCGCGGTGCCCGAAGAAGAAGCAGTTCGCAAGTGCCGGTCGGCCAGCTCCTGAAATTTTCGAATCAAATTTCAGCCCGAAGTCTTCTCTAAAGCTAAGTACCCCGTTGGGGAAACTTTTTTTGCCTCAGACCGATGTCAGACAAAGTTAATAATTGTATTTCTTGTGGGAAGCAAATACCTCATAAGGATTTTCATTCTTATTGTATTCCTTGCCTAGGCCCAGACGACGACGTCTGTGGTTGTCGGTTTTGTGCTAGGTTCAACAAACATACAATTAACCAAGAAGAACATACAATTAAGCGTCTGGCAGAATTCGCCCAGCATTATTTTGGCAGAAAATTTAACTATAGCATGCCGTTGGAGCAACCGACATCAGCAATGATTAAAAAACGCAAAGATAAGGACCGGCAGCCAAGGCCAAGGCCAGATACCGAGGCCTCAGCAAGGCCTGACGCCGGTTCTCCGGTTTTCAGCGAGGTGCCTTCGCAGCCCCTGACTACCGCTGATTCAGAATTTCTAACGGCATCCCAAACTGAAACAGTTGGGCCTCGGGATCTGGTTCCACCTCACTCCTCGGACGCCAGCCCCGACGGGGATCCGGAAATTTTGGATAGGCCTTAGGTCTCAGAGGGTATTTTCAAACCGACAACTGCCTCTGCCAAGCCTTATGCTAAGCTCAAAGCCCCCTTGAAAGTTAGAAAACTGGGGCCACACCCCCCCCTATGCCTATAAAACAGATGCTTAAGATGGCCAAGGATTTAATTACCCTTATCAGGGGATCCCAGCCCCCACCTGACAAAAGGCCTAGACTGGAGGAAGATTATCCTTCCTCTGACCAAGCATCCATTTCCTCAGGCAACTCTGATGACCAGGATTACTCCTTCCCTCCTTATGAAGACTCAGATGCTGAAGAGTCCATTCCCTTTGTCTCCCCCCTGAAGACTACTCTTTTGGGGAAACTTTACACACCATGAGGGAGCACTTCCACTGGGAAGGCCAAGATTACTCTGACTCCAAGAAAAGACTCCGTGAGTTTCTTCTACCACAGCATAGACCCCTGGCAATTCCTCCAGTTTTAGACATTTTGGATGATGTTTTCTCTGAATCCAGTTTAAACCCAGATTCCTTACCTCCAGCACCAGCAAAACCTGACAGATACTACCGAGTTCCTCATACTCATAAGTTTCTATACAAAAGCCCTAATGCAGACCCTGAGACCATTTCCCAGGGTCCCAAAGGGGTTAAGGCCTCTACTGCTAAGAATCCACTTCCTTCTGAGAGAGATTCCAGAGCATTAGAAAGATGGGGAAAGAAAGTGTATACGTCTGCCACTTTGGCCATGAGGGCATTAAACTGCCAATTCCACATGCTAAAATACCAACAGTATTTGATTACACAGTTAAAGCAGAAGCTGATCCCTCAGACAGATCAACTAGATTTGAAAGAGATACAGGATTTGCTGCATGGAGCAGAACAGGTGGGAAAACATACCTTACAGTGTGGTTTTGATTCATTGGAAGCCTCATGTAGAGCAGCTGTCACAGGGTCTGTCATACGTAGGCATGCTTGGCTTAAAGAACAAGCCTTACCAGAACATCTCAAAGCAAAGTTATTGCATGCCCCATTGCAGAAAAATGTGTTATTTGGTGTCAAAGCAAGAGGAAGTTTTGAAGAAAATGGAAGAAAAGGCAAAATCTATGCAAATAGTTAAAGATTTTTTACAGGTACAACCTCCTCGTTTCAGCAGAAATTGGCCATCACAAAACTGGTCATTTCCTGCATCAGACAGACCCCAAAGAGATAGGTACAGGTGCCCAAGGGGCAGAGGCCAGCCACAAGGTTCTTTCAGGCCTAGACAATGGCATACAGCAACTCAAAGAGGTGGAGACGAAAGATCTCAACCCTTCAGGAAACAAACACAATGACTTCCCTCTTCGCCTGCCAAGCAAAATTGCCCTGGCAGCACCTTTGGGAGGAAAACTGGCTCTATTTCCACAAAATTGGTGCATCATAACTAAGGACAAATGGGTTCTGGATATTATTACCCGAGGCTACAGATTTCATTTCCACACTTTACCTCGGATGAGAGGCATGCCAAATCTGCCTCCAAACCAATGGGCAGAGGCTCAAACGCATATTTCAGCTCTCATGGATATGAAAGCAATTCAAAAGGTACCTACAAAAGAGCAAGGTCAAGGTTTTTACTCAAAGACTGTTTCTAGTCCCAAGAATGGACAGAGCCTGGAGGCCCATCTTAGACCTCTCAATTCTGAACACATACCTGGAGGTACCCAAATTCAAAATGCTCACACTACAGCAGCTCCTTCCCATGCTGGGCAAGGAGTCTTGGCTGGTAACGTTGGACCTCAAAGAGGCATACCTGCATGTCCCTATCAGACAAGATTGCAGAAGATACCTTAGATTTTTGGCAGGTACAACACATTATCAATTCTCTGCATTGCCATTTGTCTTATCTACTGCTCCCAGAGTATTTACGAAATGCCTGGCATCAATAATTGCATATTGCAGATGAGGAATACAAATTTATCCATATCTGGACGACTACCTGATCCAAGCGGACAGCAAGGACATTCTATTACAGCATCTGGCTTTTGTAACACAGCTGCTCAGTTGCCTAGGGTACACAGTAAACAAAAAGAAGTCAAAACTAATACCCTCGCAACAGATAATATTCCTGGGTGCCAGCTTAAATACAACGGCCCAGATGGCTTACCTCACGCCAGACAAACAAAAACAATTGACTCAATACTTCAAAAAGATAGCAACTTTTACCCAGCTCACTGCAAGGAAAATCCTGCAGGCATTGGGGTTCATGGCATCATGCATTCAACTAATCCCATATGCAAAGCTGCATATGAGAAAATTACAATGGTACCTGAAAAGTGTATGGTCTCAACACAGGCACAGCCTCGAAACAAATATACCTATCATTCCCTGCCTTCAAAAAGAGTTCCTATGGTGGGCTCAAGCATGTCAAACAAACAAGGGTCTTCCTTTTGTCTTACCTCCAGCAAACCAAACCATGACAACAGATTCTTCAGACTACGCCTGGGGAGCACACATGGCAGGACAAGTGCATACAGGGCAAATGGTCTGCAAAACAAATGCATCTTCACATCAACCAAAAGGAGATGCTAGCTGTGCAAAATGCACTGACAGCCTTCAAGGACCTCTTGCATCCAGGACAACTTCTAATAAGGACAGACAACACCACAGTTATGTGGTACATAAACAAACAGGGAGGAACACACTTACCCTTTATGCAGACAGGCTATGATCTTATGGAACACAGCTTTGACCTACCAAGTACAACTACAAGCACAATTCCTACCAGGAAAGGAAAACATATTGGCAGACGAATTAAGCAGAAATATGGCAGACCCTCACGAATGGCGACTACACCCACAAGTATTTTCAATGATAACTCAAAGATGGGGATGTCCAGACATAGATCTATTTGCCTCCCCCAACAATTGCCAATTACAAAAATTCTGCACAAGGACTTATCACTCCTTAGCCTGGAAAGTGGACGCTCTATCATTCAGTTGGACAACACTGACCGTCTATGCCTTCCCTCCACTACCTCTATTGACCAAGGTATTATTGAAGGTCAGATCAGAGAGACCACAAATGATCCTCATTGCTCCAGACTGGCCACGCCAGCACTGGTACCCATTACTAAGGACCTTGACTCACAGCCCTCCATGGATGTTGACTCCATTCCCACTACTGTTGACTCAGAAAAACTATCAAACCCGTCACAGCCAGCTCAGAACTTTAAATTTAGCTGCATGGAGAATTCCTTAAATTATCAATCAACACTTCTCTCAAAGGACGTCCTGAATGTAATTATGGAGGCCAGGAGGCCCAGCACCAGGAAGACTTACTCAGACAAATGGAAAAGATTTTGTGCATGGCCATAGCCGGCCTTAGGCATAGGCCAACTAGGGGCGGCTGCTTCAGGCAGCTTTTCTTTCATTTATTTATTTGGTGAAGGAAAGGAAGGGGGGGGGGGTGGTGGTGGGTGGTGGGGCACCATGGAGTCCTTTGCCCTTTTGCCCCAGTTGACCCCTGTGCATGGCACCAGGCTAAAGGTCAAAATCCGTGGATACCAAACATTCCTCACATACTGCAATACCTAACTGAGATGCTACACAAAGGCCTTTCCTTCTCCTCCATTAAGATCCATGCTTCAGCCATTTCAGCTCAATATAATACGGATCCCCCAATTTTCTCACACCCTTTACTTAGGCAGTTTCTCAGAGGGGCTAAGAATATAAGACCCCCCAGAAAACCACCAACACCAACTTGGGACCTGAACTTCATTTTAGAAAAGTTAACACTACCTCCTTTCGAACCAGCATTCTCAGCGGAACTACAATACTTGTCTTGGAAAACAGCCTTGTTACTGGCTATTACCTCAGCACGCAGGGTCTCAGAACTACAGGCACTTATGGCAGTGGAACCTTTCAGAGTCTCTTTACGAACTAACCCTACCTTCATGCCCAAGGTAGTATCCAGTGTGGCTTTGAATCAGACCATTCATTTACCCACCTTTTATCCTAACCCACAGAATAAAGGAGAAAGGCTCCTTCATTCTTTGGACATTCACAGACAGCTACGTTACTATTTAGATAAGACAAAGATCTTCAGAAAAACTGACCAACTCTTTGTATCATATGCTGCAGGTTCACAAGGAAAGGCCATTTCAAAACAGACCATCTTCAAATGGATAGCACATTGTATCCGCTTTTGCTACTCGCACCATGGGAAGGCAGTGCCTGCCAATATTAGATCCCATTCTACCAGGGCTACTGCAACCTCAGCAGCCTTTCTCAGAGGGCTTCCAACCAAAGACATTCTGGAGGCAGCTACTTGGAGTTCAGTGCACTCCTTTACCAAGCACTACCACCTTCCATTATACTCAAAAACCAGAGCTGGTTTTGTCACTGCAGTTCTGCAGGGCATCCTAGCATCACCTAACCCAGTTTAGTACCAGCCACCCTTCCATAGCTTTGGGATTCTACCCAAGTGTGATGACTGCAGCAGTATAGCACGATGAACATAGTATAGTATTGTACCTACCATAAATGTAGATGTTCGACTGGTTATACTGCTGCAGTCCAGGTTACCCTCCCTCCATCCCCTCTACATACCAGGGTGTTAGTTACAACTCCATGTACATCAGTCTGTTGGATGCATGTCTATATGGTGTATTTGCTAACAGCTAGTACTATTGCTTATCTACTAAGGTATTGTTGCATAGCTATTGTATTGCCTTCCTAGTTGGGGGCACCTGGCATCTGGGGCAAGAAAAACTGAAGAAAATGGCGTCGGCTGTCTCTTTTATACCCCTGTCGCACTGACGTCAGAGAAGAGGCGACTACAACCGACGCCAGACCAGGACTTTGGGATTCGGCCGACTGCGGGACCGCCTGACGACAGGATAACCCAAGTGTGATGACTGCAGCAGTATAACCACTCGAACATCTACATTTATGGTAGGTACAAAACTGCACTTTCTTCTTCCTCCCAAGTTTCTTCCTGAGCTTTGGCACTCTCCCTAATGTAATGAATACTGCAACAGTGAAATAGAAGGACATAGTACAGTTGTGTAAAATCTTACCATAACGGTTGATGCCGTTCTCTTCACTGTTGCAGTATTCAATCCCCCTCCAGCACCTGGTCCATTTCTCTTATGGAGGTACTGATTACCTTTTTCTTTTCCTTAGACTGGCATTCCTACTTGGGGCTGTCATTTCTGAGGATTGTACGTCCAGACATCAACTTTATGTCCTGTGCTACGCAAGGAGCACACGTGTGATGTATGACATACTTTAAAGCAACCTAAAGGCTTTGGTATACTGACCAGATGTTGGGCTGCCTTTGGCATGGAATCCCTAATGTAATGAATACTGCAGCACTGAATAGAAGGACATCTACCGCCATGGTAAGATTTTACACCACTGTTCCTTCACTGTAGCAAGAATATTTATAAAGTGTCTAGCTGCAGTTGCAGCTCATTGCAGACTACAGGGTATCCATATTTTCCATATTTAGATGATTTGCTTATCTTTGTAGTCTTTTTCAAGGTGCCAGGAGTCTCTCACTTGGATGAGAGATCTCGTACTCAAGGTGAGATTCTAAGGGAACATTCAAATGTCTTTTTGACACATCACATAGGATTGTTTTCTTGGGGTGTTTCCCAGACGTCTCAGTTCAAAGAACTTTTCTTCCACAAGAGGACAAAAACAGGTCTATTTCTAAGGTTTTCCACTCTGACTTTGGTCTTTGCAATTGAATGCCTCAGAATTTTGGGTCTCATGGCATCTATGATTCTCTTGATACCCAGGCAAGACTCCACATGATAAGAGAGAGAATGGTACATGAAGTGTCTTTGTTCTCAGTACCAACACTCTATTATCTTTTCAAATTGCAATTCTGGGATTTGTCAGAAGAGAAATCACTTGGTGGAGACAGCAAATATCCCTAAATCCAGGTTCCCCCCTGCAGAAGCAGTCAGTCAGCACACTTGCTTTGGACTGTGCTTGGGGAACAGTTTCAGGAGGGATTAAAGTACAAGGTGTTTGGGCCACCAAAGACAGATGAAAGTGCATAAATATAAAAGATATGCTTGCTCTAATCAAAGCACTGCACTTTCTGAATAATTTTTGGTCCCCTGGACCTCTTCAAGTTGGTGGAGGCAATACCACATTTATGTAGTACATGAACAAGCAAGGGAGAACCAGGTCATATTCCCTTTACTGACAAGCCATGTTAGCTTGGGTTATAGCTTTACAGCATAGTCTCACTCTGCAGGCATCGTACATCCCATCAGAGCAAAATTTTGTGTCAGACCAGCTGAGCAGGAAAAGGGCAGACCGTCATGAATGGGAGGTTAAATCAGGGGGTCTTCCAGGCTTTGATCCATCTGTGGGGAGTTCCTCAAGTCGACCTGTTTTCCTCCTCTCTGAACAATCAGCTGGCAAATTTCTGCTCCAGGACTCCATGCAAGAAGGCATGGAAAACAGGCGCCTTTTCCTTTCCTTGGACAGGTATGTTTCTGTATGCTTTTCCACTCTTTTTACTGATATCCAGGTTACTTCTAAAGATTCAGAAGGAATCCCCCAAGATAAATTTGGTGACTGCATTCTGTCCTAGGCAGCAGTAGTTCTCCCTTCATTTGGAAGTGACCAGGGGCAATTACAGCAAACTTCCTCACATAATAGATTTACTCAAACAAGAATAATGGTGTTTGGTACACCCCAACATCAGTCATCTTCAATTGAATGCCTGGATGATAGGTTTTTTAATTCCTTTTGGGCACTTGTTTACTGAGGACGCGTACCAGGTACTAATGGAGGCAAGAAAGTCTGCTACTAGAAAATCCTATATTGCACCCCGACCCCACTCAACTTCTACTGATTGCCTGGATGATAGGGTCTTAATTCCCTTTGGGTGCCTGTTGACTGCGGTCATGCAGCAGGTAGTAATGCAGAAAAGAAAGTCTTCTACTAGAAGGCCATCCTTTAACAAATGGAAAAGATTTTCTAGTTGATGCCAACAACATAACCAGCACCATTCATGGCTGGTATTTGTTTCTATGGTTTTACAAACTTTGTGTGAGTTACTATCTTTTGGCCTTTTTGTCCTCCTTCAAGGTTCATTTATTGGCCAATTCAGAAAATCTGCCCATGAATCCTCCTCTTTCAATGCATTTTATTTCAAAATGTTTTTGAAAAGGGCATTGCATTAGAGGCCTCCGAGAAAACTGGTGGCTCCTCTTTAGGGATCTTAATTTTGTGTTAAAGAAGCAAACACTTGCTCCACTTGGACCAGCCTGTCAGGCTTACTTGATGTTCTTAACATGGAAAACTGTTTTACTGATTGCTGTGACCTCTGCAAGAAGAGTCTCTGAGTTGCAAGCTCTTACGGTGAGTCAGCCCTTTCTCATTTTCTGCAGAGACAGGGTTTTTTTGAGAACTAATCATCCTTCTTTTATGCCTAAAGTGGTATCCAAGTTTACTTTAAGCCAAACTATCTAACTTCCTGTTTTGTTTCCTGGACTCAAAAAGGATAGAGTAATGATACACTATATGCTGGATGTGTGCAGGCAACTTGGGTACTATCTTGGCAGAAAAAAATCTTTCAGATCTTTGGATCAGTTGTTTGTTTCCTGTGAAGGTAAGAAGGGAGAGCCTGTGTCTAAACATACTGTTTCCAAATAATTGTCTCAAGCTATTAACTTGTGTTATTCTCACCACAACAAAACTGATCTAGGCATGGTCAAGGCTTTCTCTACCAGGGTCTTGGCTTCATTCATGACTTTTTGTTAAGGGGATTAGATTCTAGAAGTAGCAACTTGGCCCTCTGTACATAGTTTTACAAAGCATTACACGTTTTACTCCTCCTTTAAGTCTAGTTAGCCTTTGCTAGGACTGTTGTCCAGGGGCTTCTGGACCCTTCCCCCTTCATCCTCCTAAATGTTGTAAGCTAGAGTAATTACATGTAGAGCTAAGGCTACTGCAGCAGTGATCAAAGTGATGAACATAGTACAGTTGTGTAAGTAAACTAATTAAAAAGTAGATGTTTGAATGATCACTGCTGCAGTAGCTGCTCCATTCCCTTTGTTTTTTTAGTTATGCCATGGTGTGAATATATACCTTTGGCATAAACCTAACCAGATATGTAAAACAGTTGGAATGCCCACAAAGACTCCTTACCAAGATAATCCAGGGTATAAACACATACGGCTTTAGGGCAATTTATATAAGACCATCTCTTTATTCTGCTCTCTATGGGTTACTGAGAGGCACTTTATGCCTGGCATACAAGGCTTCCTTGGATCCAGCTCTTATATACCTTTTCACATCAGCAAAATGAAGAGCATCAGAACCACAAGATCCAGAGATTAAAATTTTGCTTGTAACATAAATAAGGCATGTTGATGAAGTAGATATGTCTCAGAGGATCCCATTGCTGTGGGACAGGCTTCCCATCCATGTAAATCAGAGTCCATCCCTGATCCACTTTATGCGTAACCTTGAAAAATGGATAGGAAACTGGAAATTCACCCAGGGTCTGGCCCTAATGTGTCTGCTAGTTTGGGCATTACTGTCTGCCTCTGTCCAGGTTACCAACCTCTAGAAACTTCATAACTAACTGTCTGTGCTTATTACATCTCCATTTGGTAAACAGCTCTTCTAACCCTCCTTCACTGATTTAAATTATTCCTTGTTGTTGCTTTTAACCAGTCTATTCTTAGACATATTTTGTCTCCTTTAATGCTGTGACTTATCTGGATATTCTGTGAATTTGTCTTCAACCTCATGTTTTGCGTTGATTTTTAGGTTTATACTGAGTGTGCAGTTTTAGTGATTCTCGGCCATATGTGTGTGTGGTGCATTATATCTAAATAGAGTAGTCCTGGTATTAAAATATAACAACATTACAGTTGCTCTGCTGCTGTAAGTTTCTGCTTCTGGTTTTTGCTGTTTATTACCTGAGAGGCCTCCTTGAAACTGTGTTTGTTTTTGTATTGCCCATGGGGCTTCCTTGAAATGTTTACCTTTTACTTATATTGCTTTGCGATTGTGCTATTGATAAAAAGCAGGTGCGTAAAAATTCATATTCTGGGAGTGTTTAGTACTTCTGAGTTGAAGTGGTGCTAGAAGCAACTGTCTGTCTGCAGATCAATGATACTTTGTATAGTTGCAGATTGCATGCATGATTATACCTGTAGTCACTCACACTAGTGTACATTCTTACCGTCATAGTTTTTATCTACTTAATCTCTTTGTAGCCTACATTTGTGTTCAGATACCTCCAGATCCATTACTTGGTCACTCTTGGTATCGTTATTATTTTTGTTACCCATTGCCTGTGCCCATCAAACAGCACTCCGGTAACACTATTTCTCACCATGGAGTCCCAGCTTGGTTTAGTCTCATTCTTAGCTAACCTGTCAGCACTTGTTTTTTAAGACAGCGTAGCTACTGCCTTTTTTTTTTTTTTTTTAACAAACAATCTGTTACTTGTAGCACTTAACTGAATCCACCTGTAAATGATGCACTTATTTATCCAAATTGAAGGCTAGTCTCTCCATCCCACCCATGGACAATAAACAGCATGTAGCAGTACTGTACTACTACAGCAGCACAGTAGTATTTTTGAATGTGATGAGGTAGCAAAAAAATCCTTGCCTAAGCTTCCTAGATCCTCTCCTAGATTACCTCAATGACCTAGCTAAAATGCTAACAGCTCACCTGCTAAGAGTTCCAAAACCCTGTCCGTCATCAGTAAATCCACTGAGATACAAAAGCGTTTTGTAACAAGAAGCTTTATTATCCTGAACAGTATTGAGAGCTACTGAAATTACACAAAAGCAAACCTGTCACGGCAGACTACAAAGACTAACTTAAGTACATGACACAAAGCACTGGCCAGGTTCCGTGGCACTTTCCAAAATTTCCAGTCTTAATTCACACAATGAATTTATTTTCTGTCATTTTAATCATAATTTAGTACCAGATCAGATAGTTACATTTCAGGATGTTCTCATTCTCTGCACCTGTAATTTTCATGTACACACAAAGAGCACTGCATTCATTACAGAATTTCTCATAAAAGCAAGAGCAAGGTACAGTGCCAGTCTGTATATGTTTTTAACTGTTTCTCCTAGGCAAGCAATATTTTGCAATACTTATTTGTCTGTAACATGAGTGTCCAACCAGCGCCCAGGCCGCGCACGGCGGCCAGAGCCATCTTCCCATGCATGCGGACCCTTAAATCCTCAGCTCTTCTGCGCTGTGCGCAAATTATTACTTTTTTTTTTTTTTTTTCTTGCGTCTTTTCTTTTCAGCTGGGTATCGCAAAACCAAAACACCTGCGGTTTTTTTTTTTTTTTTCGGTGAGATCGTGAGAAGTTGGATTTATTTACCTGGCTATAGTGGTCAGACTTGTTCTGGGGTTGTATTCTGTACAAGTTTAGATGATCAACTAGTTTCTAGTAGGGTACGTCTTCTTAAGAAGCGACAAGGTCGTAACAATAATGTGTCCCTTGCTTGGTAATTGTGTTTTTTTGTGTTGTGTTGATCTGGTACTTGTACTCTAGTTTAGTTATTATTGTTATTTCGTCCCTTTTTATTTTTATTGTAGTTCATTGCTTTTGAATTGTACATTGCGTGCTTGGGTTTGCTGTTGTCTGAATCTAAGCTTGTCACCAATTGGAAAGAAATGTACAAATAAGATGGCTACAAGAGCAAAAGTATATCTAGTGACAAAGTCAAATATATAAATTGATAGAGTAAGCAGATTCAAGTTACTGTACATGTTTCTGATATAGAAATAAGTTGCTGTTTTATTTATTGAAAGTAATTAAAAAAAAATATAATATGGGCGAACTGGACAATTGGGGAATCACTTTCATTCACAACTTACAAAGTAAAGAATATTTTAAAGTTTTAATATACAATGCTGTCATATTCAGTGTTTGCAGTTTGCACGCCACTATAATGCAGAATAATGGATTTGCAGAGAGAAGTATAGTATTTAATAAATGGGTGGAACATTAACAGATTCCATTCTCAGGCATTTTCATCATTTTGCGGTACTTGGTAAATGTGTTGGGAAATCGAGGTGTGATGGTGTTTGTTTCATTTTCATTCTGGGTTCTAGCATGTGTCTAGCTTCTTTGTGTGGGTTGGGGGTGAGTGCAGGAAATTTCCAGAGTCATTCATAGGATCATATGAGGTTACTAGGCTGTTGGCCCTGAGGGCCCTATAATAAGCCCCCAAGAGGCTTGATGTGGAGAGGGAGACTATTCCATAGATGAGGAGTCACTGGGACACAAATCTGTCCCTCAAAAAACAAGTGTTGATGTCACAGACCAGGTTGAGGGCCTGCATGGGTTGCTTGGTGAGTGGAACGGATGGGATATGCAGCAGAGGAATAGGGCTTTAGCCTATCTGTGTAGTAGATGATGTTTTGGGCCCTGATTCCCCTGGTGGAACCTCTCTGTCTCTCTAGCTGCTGCATGTGCTGCAGTGCGATATGCCAAGGTGCCTTGCCTGGATGAGATACCCTAACTTATGAGGGTGGACCATGTAGGGAGGCTTCCATTGGCACAGAGCAACATGGTGGTCCGACTGATTGACTGCTTGGGTCTGGGTCTGGGGCGTTATTAATGTGATAATTTGTGTCCTCTGACTGCTTAGGTCTAGGTCTAGGACGTTATTAATGTGATAATTTTGTGGGATGTCTCCCCCAAAATGTCCACATTACTAGGGAATTGATGACTGCACCCAGCTTGCAGTCATCTGCAGCGTCTCTGCCAGCCATAGTTTTGGCCTTTTGGCACCTCCCTCAAATATCCCAATCCCAAATAACAGGCCCCAATTGAACTCCCTGCAGCTGCTCTCGCTACGGTCTACTGGCTTGAGGTGGCTCTTTATCTTATGTATGTGGATTCTATCAGAGCCAGTTTGCTACCCATTTGGTAACATATGGATTGATGCCTAGTTGGGAAATATGTCTGTAGACTGCTAAGATTTAGTATGGGACTGCTAAACTGCACTCTCTTGAGTTATCAATGTGAATGTAGGTTGAGGAGCAAAGTGTGTGTGTGTGTGTGTGTGTGTGTGTGTGTGTGTTACCTATGACATGACAGCTGTTTTTTTAGTACTTTACAGTTTAGTATGTTTTAGATACCAATGACTTAGTTTAATTCTTTTTTGTTGGTGTTTTTGTGGATGGCCAGTTCAGCTCCAGTTCTATACAAAATAATGTCACCAGTAGCTATTGCAAGTTAATGCCATTTATAAAAATGGAAAAGGGATATGCCCAAGGACTGATCTTTTGGGAGCATCAGCCCGTGAAAGGAACCTTATCACCATGATACTATTTCTGGATTCTGATCTATATGTATAGTTTAGACTAGAGAACCAGGAAATTGCATTGTTTGTAAACAGAATAATCAAAGCTTAATAAGGTAGATAAGGTCTAATGCTCAATGCTCTTGTTACATCTAAAATAAAAATGGCAAAAGAAGAAAATTTTTTTGAAACTGACGGAAGCAAAAGTACTGAATTACTTTAATTTCTACAAATTGTTCATGATTGGATAGATTGATACTATACTGTACATTGCCTCGAATTAAAGTTTTTCCTTTAGCTAGCTTTACCAGTAATACTACAGACAGTTGTTAGTGTTTTTTGTTTTGTATCAATATCTTCTGACTGATGATGATTGTATTTAAGGTGTTCCAGGGTGTTCATCAGATTTCCAGGCAGTAAATGTCTGTAACAACACAGAGTTGTGCCTGCTATCCAAACTTGTAACCTGCATGGCTAGAGCACCATATCACACAGAACACAAACATGTTTTCTGGCCTAACTTGCTCAGAAGCTATGACTAAGACAAATTAAATTTTTTTAGCTGTAATGTCTGAAATCATTCTACTAGACCAAATTCATGCTGGCATTTATATGTATATTTAGCATTTCCATATATATTAACATCACTCACACTAGCAACTGCAGATGCTGTTACTGTAGGCCCATTCTGCAAACACTCCATAAAGGTACCATAAGCCTCCAGCTTCCATCAATAATACATGGTATCGCTGTTGTAAAACACACACATGCTGCAATTTCTAGTTTGTCAAAGGACAGAATAACTGACTGTTAGCTGCCTGTCATGTGTTGGGTAAGTGATGTCACTAGGGCAGTTGAATTTTTACACCACTCCAGATATGTTATGACTTTGTAGTTGCTCATGTGGGGGTGAATGACCTTAGATGTTCCACCTTGGGAAGGATGCCGAGTGATTTATTTAGCCTTTTCTCCTCCTGTCTTCAAGGAAGGCAAGGTCCTGGCATTGAGCAGCAAATTACCTTTGAAAAAAATATGTCTAAATTCAGGGTTGTCATAGGTTGCTTCAGTAACTAGCTAGACATCACTGTTGTTCTGTGGTGGTCCAGTGTGTGCCTGCATTAGGTGAAATGGTCAAAAGACCATCCTGTTTGCTAATGATAGCCTGCAAGTCATCCTTTCCGTTTTTACATAATGGCTAAAACTTTGCTACCTCCATAGTGTTTTTTAAGCAGAATTCATCTGATGGATATTCCCTACATAGCAAATTTCAGTCCAGGTAACATAAAATTGGTGCTGCTGAAGACGGTTAATACAGTATCTGAACTTGATGCCCTCCTCACCTTTGAAGATATCAACATTTATGTAATTACAGAAACCTGGTTCCAGCGTGGTGATAACGCTCTCCGTGCTTCAGATTTCAGTGCCTGTCAAGCCTTCAGATCCACAAGCAGCTAAGTAGGAGTATCTTGTATTTATTCACAATTCCAATCTCTATGCCAGTTCCTACATAGTACAAATCTAGAACGGGTCAAATTCCTACTTACACTTAATAAAATTATCACTGTTTGAACAGTTATATAACCCCATCTTTGTCATCCTTATGTGTAGTTGGCTGGATAGCAAATTATCTGACAGCACCCCGTAGCTAGGTTTTACAGTATTTGTTATAGGTGAAAAAACTTCACCAGTGATGTCCCACAGGGCTATATCCTGGGCCCCCTCCTCTTTTTTGTCATCTACTTTTCTGATATGAAAGCTGATGTCAATATACTATAGCTTGTTGAGGGGGCAGTTATTGAATTCCATTTTGATGCTCAAGTACTCCAGCTAGGGCTGGACCAGATTAATACTTGCTGTACGTTAATTGTGAGCTAACCCTCAGTGCCAAGAAATGCAATATAGTTTCCTTTAGAGTGAATTTCACTTAAATCAGACCGAGTTATTAGGGAATTGGGTACCTTTGTGGATAATTAAATCTTTTGTGACTGCCATAGCCAGTTATTCTTTAGGGTATTCTTCTTAAGGTTCAAAAAGGTTATAGTCCCACTTTATTCATCATAAATTAAGCCTGTCATTAAATATAATGGTCACTCACTGCATTGGCAGCTCAATCTGGATGCTACACATCTACCAGGCTTAAATGAAAATGTTTCATTACATAGAGAACTTAAGAAACAAGCAAGCAAGTTGTAAATCTATTACTTGATATTCTTATATATTTTATCCATTCACCATTCTTAGAGTTTGAGTGTGTTTCAAAGGTAGTACAATGGTGATTATTCCTGCTTGCCATGTAGGAGACTAGGGTTCAATTGCCTGATGACGGGTGAAGTGTTTTTTCAGTTTTAACTCATTTTTTTATAACTTTATGCTTGCAATTAATGGAGTATTGGTAGACATGTCTTTTTTTTGCATAAAACAGTTACCATTGGTTGTTTTTAAATGTTGTGTGAGTGAAAAATGTTATTTATAGGTCTACATGACTTCGTTTCTGATGATGTCAATTAATTAAGACGAAAGTGCTCAACCATTCAGTGTTATGTTGAATAGTTTGTTTGTTTTTTTGACAAGTTTTACTGCGGTTTTCAAAATAAACATGGAAGTTTGGAGCCCTTGTGTTGGAACTGACTGCTGATTTCTGCTTTTTCTTGGATTTATTGTGTATTCAATGCTCAGACTTCTTTTTTGTACCTTTATGGATAATTAAATGTTTTTTGACTACCTTACCCAGTTGTTCTTTAGGGTATTCACCATAAGGTTCAAAAAAGTTATAGTCCTACTTTATTCATCATAAATTAAGCCTGTCATTAAATATAATGGTCCATTCTAGTTGTACTTCTCTAAGCACCAAAAAATACATGAGATACCTCACCTGTGTTAATTGTTCTATAAAGAAATATGTGCTGTTTTTCACTTTTTTAGGATCTGATGGTTTCCTTTGTAGTTCTGGAAGGTGGTAGTAGATGGGCAGGGCTTGGAACAGAGATGCTGTATAATAGACTTCAGCTGAATGTTTGCAATCACCCTTGCAGTGGCACTTAGAAACATCTCAGAGACATCATTACACCCATAGCCGGCCTTAGGCATAGGCCAACTAGGCAGCTGCCTAGGGCGCCGCTGTAACAGGGGCAATTTTCCAGTAAACTGGATTGTGTAAATAAACCGAATGGGGGCACCAGGTGGTGTGGGGGGGATGCTGTGGAGCCCTTTTGCTAGGGCACCACTTGACCTAAGGCCGACCCTGATTACACCTCCAAGTGTACCTTTTTAGTGGTGACTTGAGAACATTGGCTGGTAAAGTTTAGAGTCCCACAGTTTGTAAAATGAAGTTCAGGTAATCAAACCCAAGACTGCAGAATGAAGCTCATTACTAGCTCATGGCCTTAACCTGAGATAAACTACCAAACTTCCATCCAACAGGGTGAACATTTTAAATTTCTTGAATGATATTTGATGATTAGAACTACTGCCCAGCATGCTGCCTTTCTTTTGTCTTGAGCATATTGGCAATACAGCTTACTAAGTGGACCTAATATCAGAAGCAAGTCAGGCAGAAGCGTAGCAAAGGTGAAACAAATGTGGGCAGCTCAATTCCAACATTTATTTCTGTACTTGCATTTCTGATAGCAGGTAAGGAAATTAATTCTAAAAGATACTGCTTTTACTCTAAGGACTGAAGTGCTTGCTTTAGGGCTGTGTTTGCAGTTTAAGATATAACAGAAAATATTTTTTCTCCACTAGCTTGAGGGGTGTAGATTAAGGAAGAAATAGTGCTAGTGCTACTTTTTTTTTAATTTGCTTCACAACTTTGGTTGAGGGGATGCCAAATCGAGGAACAGTACCGGAATCTAGATGAGACAGCTAAGGGTCTGAAGTCAAGGCACAACAGGTAGCAGTACTGCTTTGCAGGGGTTGTTGTCTCCATTAGGGAATCTTAAAATGAAAAGAATTACATACCATAATGTATATTAAAAAACAATAATGTGTATGTGTATAGTAGATATACCCCAGGATTCACAAATCCTCTGTGTAAGACTAAATTAGTCTTACACGGAAACGCCAGTCTAAGAGTAAGATGTCAGCGTGCCATGCATATTAATGAGGGAGCGCTGCCTCAACTCTAAGCCTAACACGGAACGTGCACGAGTGCAGGGAGCGTGTCGGACTGCCGAGCAATCCAAAAATCCACGCCCCTGCAAGTCTCTCAATTGGGAAATGTCAACTGACATGAGCAAGTCCGCTCAAATGTGTACATACCCAACACTACATTCCCCCACATTATAAAACCCTGTACAATTATAAAATGTAAAACTTTTATTTTTTTTTATTATTCCTGATATTGCTGCACGTATTTGCGCGGGTTTGCCCATTGCTTAGCTACAGTTGGCAGTTTAGACATTGAAGAGGATAATAAGAAACTTATATGCAAATTAAGCAAAATAGCAATAGCATAGTGGTAGAGCCTTTGCACAAAGAGGAGGCATTCCCGGTTCAAGTCCCACCACTCCCCTTTCTATTTTCTGTTGGAAATCTGTATATAAAAATAATTCCTGACATTTATCATTTAAATTTTAGTAAAAAGCATTGAAATGGCCTATGTAGTAGTGAACGATTTATATATATATATATATATATATATATATATATATATATATATATATATATAAAGGTGAAATGGTTATGCATACTGATGAATGCATAAGTAATGTATCTTAAGCAATGTGAAGCACTGCTAAGCAAAGTTTACCAGTATTAAGCATAAGTATAATTGCTCATAGCTTAGCACTGCTTTAACTAGCGCAATAGCTTTGCGCGGAGCTGAGCATCGTGCAAACTAGCGCAAACAGAACATGTTTGTGCATAGCTGCGCAACGCGCTAACTAGCGCAACGTCGGGCAACGTAGAGCAACATTGGGCAAAGTTGAGGAAAGTCGGCTAAACACAGCCACACCTCCTAGCTGGTCTGGCAAGTAGTAAAATAAAAAGCAATGACAGGCCTCGAACCCGGGATACTGTGCACCATAATCACAGTACTGAACCACTAAGCCATGACAGCTTTTCATAAGCATGCACTTTCAATACACACATACATATCAATGGAAGTTTACCCATTGCTAAGCAGGTGTGCCTTCAGCTGAGTTTTTTCAAAACTGGCCAATCACAAATAAGTGTGGGAAATGATGCATATTTAAGCTCTATAGGCGGGAATACTTGCCATAACTGATTGTAGCTCCCATCTGCAGTCAGCAATGGCCGGTGCTGGAGAGGGCTCTCGTTTTCGAGTGCAACGTTGAGGCATTGAGGAGTCAAAAGTAATGGTTTGGCTCCTTGTCCATAATCATGAGGATAGACTCATGCGGGGCCAGTACCAGGGCACCCAATACAAAGCGGAAGCCTGGGACCGTCTAGCTCATGAACTCACCAGTGCCACAGGTGTCCCTCGGACTGGTGAGCAGGTCAGACACCACCACACAGACCCGAAGAGATGCAAGATGGGTCAACTGGACCAGTGGATCCAGGAGGCCCGTGAGATGGAAAATGCCCCACTACTGAGTAAGTAGCCATTGAATTAAGTATGTAAGAATTGCTATTCTAGTCTGTACTATAGATAGGTATGTCTCAATATCACTTCATTGACTTCACAGCTGCAGGTGTCCGTGCTGCGAATCAGCAAGCCTATGCAGATAGGCTGCTAAGGCTGCGCCACCAGGCAGGTTAGTAATTATCCAGCTTGTACTGTTATGTAAAATAAATGAGAGAGCCTGAAAAGTGTTTTAACACAATAAATAAAGGTATAATAATTCTCTAATAATTATTCTGCATGTACTGTTATATAAAATAAATGAGAGAGCCTCTAGAAAAGTGTTATAAGTCTTTAATAAAGGTATAATTCCTGGAGTGTGTCTGTGTCATTTTCTTTAATATGTTGTACTCTTGCATTATAGAAATAGTACTGTTGTATTAAGCGCTGTTAACACACAATTGGGTAGGCCCATATAAAGTGGATGAAGGGAGTGCTAGTAGCTTTTAAGCATATTTACAGTCCTCAACTGTTGGTTCATGCCCAGCATGTACAGGTTAATCTGGCACATGAGTAGCTTGGTATTGTATTCCCCAGAAATGTCATTGTGCTGGCAGAAATGTAGGGAGCTGTTAACATATAACTGATAATTTCACCTAAACATATCTAGGTAAGTATAGGAAAGTAGACCTGTCAGTGTACCATCTCAGCAGTAGTGTGTCTGAGCAGCTAACAAAATATGTAGCAGTAACATCTGCATTCCGGACAGTTTGTATGTCAGATACAGCCCATGTCTGTAAAGATCTAGCAAAACCAATTTCCCAATTTAAGGACAATTGGGTAGTGTAATAATACATGTAGGGGACATATAACTGCAGTTAATAGGAATGCAGTGTAAACTAGAAGGATATATAAGTTGTTAATGGAGCTATCATTTTCCACCCTACTGTATGTGCATAAAAAATGCAATTTCACACCTCAATGGGTATGTCTAATCTCAAAACATTTGTTGGGACATATGTCCTATTGGTTTATAAATATCTGCATTTATTTCGATGCATGTGCCCTGTTCAAATACCACAATATTGGTGGCCTGTTGCCATCAATTAAACCTGCATGCTGTTGTAATGTCCACTGTTGTTCTATATATGCATGTGTCATGCTTGCTGTTCAACTGTTGGAACTCTGGTGTGTTGGGTTAATGGGAATACTTCTGCATGCTGTTATAACTAATTGGGAATGCTGTTGACTGTTACTAACCCATATTTTCATTAAATCCTCCTAAACATAGAACATATGGGAAGGCCGGTCCCAGCGGACCCACCTGTCCCACCTCAGCTGGCGATGGCACCTGGCACCAGCAGGTCCGGTGCCCAGCCTGGGACCTCCTCCTCCATTGGCCCTGTGCCACCTTCAGGTGGAAGCGCTGCAGGGGATGGGGCTCGTCGCCCCCATGCAAGCGTGGGCAGAGGAGGGCCACCTATCACCCTCCAAACGGTCTGGGCTGTGGTGCATAGGGAGATCGAGCGTTCTGTCGCTGATCCTCTACGACAGTTTGAGGCACGAGTGGCGCAACTCACGGGTGAGTCTGCTCCTCCTACGCAGCCCCCAGCACAGCCACCCTCTGGGCTGTGAAGGTGCAGTGGTGACTGCCCATGGGTGGGGATCTCAGTTCCACTGCCATCTGTGGGCTTATGGGCTTGGAATTTCCAAACATCCTTCCCCGTCAATGGTGTTCACCCACCATATGTATCATATTCCGCCCCTGTGTGCTTCTTGTTTGTCTTGTCTGTTTACCTCCCCAACCTACCTCCTCAAATATACCTACTTCCCCTACCCCACATTCCACTCTCACCTGAAAAAAAAGGGCAATCTGCTCCCAAAAAATAATTACGCCCCATACATAGCTGCCCATTTTGCACACATGTCCACTGGACACATAAACTGATATTTAATTGGCAGTACAACATACTTTGTTGTCCTCACCCCTCTCTCAGGGGTGGAAGTTTTCATATTTCCCTCCAAATGTATTGTATATGCCCAGCTGTTGCCGTTAAAGAAATGGGCAGCTATGGACCTTCCCTATACCCATCCTGCACATCCCGAGCTGTTTTCCCTACTGTCTTTGCCTCTTTATGCCCCTTTTTCACCACTTTCCTATCTTCCCATTTTCTTTTCTTTCAAAGAAATGAGCACGGGGGTTAGCGGGAGTAAGCACTATTGAGCAGTAATTAGCAGGTTTGCGCGAGTGTGCGCTTGTTTGCACTTAGCTAAGCATCGCTAAGCATCACGCAAACCCACTCACAACTGCTTAAAAGTGCCTTAGTCACTGTGTATGTCAGGGCCCTTGTTCTGCTCAGCAGCAAAATAAAACACCTCTGTCAGTCTTGAACCCCGGACCTTGGGCACACTAGACTGCATGAAGTACCACTAAGCCACGGTAGACATACAAGTTGGTGCTGAAATAAATATATCATGCATCAGAACGAGTGAATGTAAAGGAAAAATAGGAATAACATAACACAAAACTTGTTCTGTGGAACTTTACCAGCAGTTATTGTGGAATTGCATTACATGACTGTGATAAGAGAACCAGCCATTCTAGCAGGAAATAATGTTACAGCAGCACTTTACAACCCACACACAGTATCATAGCAGGACAAACAGTGGCATATCTGATTAGGGCAGAGGACATACATCCTAACTGTGACTACTTTTCAGAGATGTCTCTGATTTTGAAATGTATGTTAGCTGTGTCCCTCTGAATCCCTCTGAAAAGTACCGACGTTAGGCAGAAAGGTGGGGTATTACACTTAATGAATAATGACAATAATAAGAGTTAAGACACCGCTTGTACTTCAGAAAAGGTGTAGTAATCCATATGCACTGGTTCTCTCAAAGTCTCCACTTACTGTCTCTATTATTTTGAGGGTGTACCTAATTTTTACCTACCTTTCCCTGACTCTTTTCAAATATGTACCTGAGTGTTTCAGAGGCCTGGCAGAGGCAGAAACACACAGGCATATCAGCTTTTCTGCTGTTACACACTGTGCAAATAGCTTTGGAAGGAGTTCCACAAGCATACCCTTATGTAGGAGTACAACACTGAAATACCAAAGGATGTAGCCATGTACTGGTAGCAACTGACTGTAACAATGCCATTGTACCAGTACCTGTGCGTTGCACAGACAAAGAATAACAGGCTAACATCTGGCTACCATCTGGATAGGTCCACAGTTGGGAGCTATGCAGACAGACTACTTGCCTTGGTAAACTAACAGGTACACAGCAACCCTTTAAGTCCAGCAAGATAACATTCACACAATAATACATAATGCTCTCTGTACGTCTGCATCCCTACCAAATGTATAATATACCTGTGTGTTCAGGGTCTACCAAGGATGTAGGTAGGCATACTCAGTACTGTAATTGTCCAGTTTTCATGAGCAGCCTGTGCTAATGTCAACACTAAAAAAGCACAAACTGTTCAGAAGTGAGTACATTAATATTCACAGTATAGCAGTTCACAAACAGTTCATGTGCCAAAAGAATACATCTCAATAACTACTTTTGTATGGCAGTTAATTGTATAAGTAGAAAATAAACTACATACTCCCATGTATCTTGTGTTCGCATTTGCAGGGTTGAGTACAATTCTACACTGACAAGTGTGTACTGGAAGTGGCAACATTCAGGTCTGAGTACAACATTTAAATCACTGGCTACACCGTAGCTTCAGATATAAGAACTATACCAACCTTCTGACTTAAACAACGGTGTCCACAGCAAACAAGTATGAGCCCCACTTTGGAAAGCTGAAAGGGATACGCCTACCTGACAGCAATTTATAGCATTGGGTTGCTATGACAGTGAGTACTGCAATTACCACACAGCAGGCTGCATGCAATTACCAAATGGTGGCCACCAATTGTTGCAAAGGCCATCACATGCACATGTGTAGATACCTATAAAAGCAGGCTGTACTTGCTGCCCACACACGCAATCACTCCATTGCAGACACTGAGAGAGAGAGAGACATTAACAGCAAAAGCAAACTCAAAAGCAAAAGGAACATGGAAATTAATAATACCAACACATACAAAGGAAAGGTATGTAACAGATATGTATTTACAGGCATGTAGTAGATGTTTTTGAAGAGTAACCTACATACTTTGAAACATCCATATGTGGCAGCAGTACGTATCTATGCACAGATGTCCAGCATAACTACTGCCATGGACAAATCAATGTGTAGCTGTGTGCAGGGGGACATAACTGTGACATATGTAGCTCAGCATTAAATGTCAAGCATCTGATCCATGTTATTTGTGTTCTGTACAGTAGTGTGGACAATGGCTGTTTGGGGGAGTAGTGCACACAGCTATATAAACATGGATGTGACAGAGTAACACATGCATGATAGTCATATTAACATGTAGCTTAGCATTGGCAACTGCTGTACCAGGCTAGTATGCTAATCTAGCATTTGTAGCTATATACACACCCTCTAATATTACTGTGTGCTCACATGTGACACCTGTTCATGTTGCAGCAAGGCCCAACAGGTCAGCCATGAGGTCCAGGGACTTACAACAGTGTGGACCTTATGTGTGTATGGCACACACATACGGAGAGATATATATGTCGGATATATTAACATCTGTACATGTGCATAGAGCAAGGGACATAGTGCGACTGTATGTGAAGGGTGGACATATATATGTTGGTGAAGGTTGTATGTAGGTTGTAGTGTGTGGCAAACAAGACAGCATATAGTGCTGGTGTATGACATGCGGTGGTTAAACACTGTGGATGTGATTTAAGTTTGCAGTGTTGCAGCCAGTGAGGCCTGCTAAAGCTACATGGGCTGAGAACACCTTCAATGCATTTCTCACAAGACTGTGCAATATCATTACATTACTGTATACCTCACATCCTTTGCATAATTGATATTCCCACCATGAAAGGTGGACTGTATATGTGCCTATATGTATATGTACACCAATGGATGTGTGTGTGTGTGTGTGTGTGTGTGTGTGTGTGTATATATATATATATATATATATATATATATATATATATATATATATATATATGTGTGTGTGTGTGTATATATATATATATATATATAGAGAGAGAGAGAGACATATATAGTGAGACAGATGCCTGGTGTCAAAGCCATGCCCTCAGGCTCAGTGCCGAAAATTGCATTGTCATCCCTTTTGGTAAAAACTCGGTACCCATGAACTACCACATAGGTGGTAGTCTACTTAACACCGGAAGTGTGATAAAAGACCTTTTGACACAGGTGGACAGTAGTCTCCCCTTCGATGATCACAGTGCCACACTAGTCAAGAAACCCTTCTGTGTGGCCCACCTCATCACAAAAGGCTTCTCATCCAGGGAAAAAGAGGCTATTGTTCCCCTCTACTCATCACTCATAAGACCCATTATAGAGTACAACACCCCTTTTGGTATGTACTTCACAAGACATCTACAACAACTGGAAAGGCCACAGACGTACCTCACAAAGAGGATTACCGGCCTCAAACAGATGCCTTATGCAGACCGTCTCACAAAATGCCAGCTTTACTCTGTCGCATATCGTCTACCCAGAGGTGATCTCTGCATAATATACAAAGCTATGTCAAACCCAGAGTTGTTAGACATGCTCCACGTAAAGAAATCCCAAGCCCTCTGAGTTGCACGCTCTAGGGATCTAAACCTTGTCACCACAATAAACAGAACATGCTGGAGGGATAGATTCCTATATCAGAGACTTCCCATACTCTGGAACAAACTACCTATATATAGCAAACAAAGCTCCTCAGTAGCACTCTTCATGAATAATCTTGATGATTGGATGGGAGATAGGTAATACACCCTGGGGATCACCTCTGTGGCTCTGCTTGACAGGGGCACAGGAAATTAATTTCCTTGGGTGGCAAAGGCCAGGGTACCGTTTGGCTAGGCTTATATAGGCCCTAGGGCCAATAACCTAGTACCTACCTATGAACCTATACACACCCACATGTACTTGTTGCAATACATGCTATGTGAGGTTGACTGAGTGTGATGGTCAATGTGTTGGTGAATGTGTCTGAGTTGTGTATATGTGGGATAGCCTAGTGGGAAACTGTTTCTGACATGGTATTTTGTGTCCTAGCTTTGATCCCAGCAAATGATGTGTATGCTATGGCTAGGCAGAAAAAGCAGTATGGCATACAGTCTGACGTAGTCCCTTGGTGTTGACTGGGGTGTGTCATTGGAGGCTAAAGCAGTACATGTATGCCTATTGATTGGTACTGCTGGTGAATCCAACTCCTGTATGAACAGTAGTACTACCTGAAGCTGTAGGCCTAAACAGCACAGTATGGTGTATGTCCACATTGCTTGGAACCACTGTTTTGTGTGTTCCCTGTAGTCCTCACAGGTTACATACCTCAGGCTTACGGTTTTGTAAGTACTGCCACACAGTGCTGTATGGTACACACGTAAAGCTCATCTGGGTTGTCATACCTTTGTGTCTTGTAAGTATGTCTGATGTGTGTGTGGGTATGCCTGTAACATGCCCTCTGTCATATGTGTGTTACAGGATATAAGTGCGTATCTAGCAACATGTATAGTCTAGTTTAGCAGTGTGCCACCCATATTCACGAATGTGCACATATATTAGGCAGGGGTTTGCCATCAACAAGTAGTGTGGTATAATGGTAATACTGTAACTGGACTATACAATCATTACGATGGAGGACATATTACGTTATGCATTAGCTTGATCTATACCTTCTGTGGCTAGGTGGTGCATTGTGTCGCATACAGTGTGCCATGTACTGTTGTATAGTCTTACATTGTGATTTCACTTTGTTGCTGTGCAGAACATGGTGTAATATACAGAGTGTGCCAGGCACTGTCAGGCAATTGTGGGGTGAGTACTGATATGTGGTATTGAAAGTGTGTATCCTCTGACAGCTAATAGGTTGCTATATATGGCAGTTCGGTGATATCTGTACTGTATAATCTTAAGTGTGCCATATGACTTGCTCAGACATATTGTTTCATTGTCTTCCAGGGATCATGGCCCACTGTCGCAACCCAAGCTATAGTAGTGCTGAGGACGACATCATTACAAGCAGTCTGATGCAGCACTACAGAGTGCTATTCTCAAGAACCAGCCAGGACCAGCATGAGCGGACTGCACTGTGGTAGGATGTTGTCCGTAGGTTAAATGACATAGGTATGCATAACCGGACATATGAGCAGGTACGCCATCACTGCAGTGATTTACTTAGACATGTCCAGCAGCGTGCGTCTGATGTCCGTAGACAGCAGCTTGCTACAGGTGGTGGGGTTACCATCCATCCCCCCCTCACCAGAGTGGAGGAGCTGCTCCTGAGCCTGGTGGCTCCTGGCCAACACCAACAGCAGCAGACGTGTCGTCATGGAGGTTGGAGCCACCCAGCAAGTTCACACGGAGTGTGCAGGTAACATGGCATATCTGTAGACTACTGTTACCTCTATTGGTAGATCATGCATATGTGAGATGTGTACTGTGTAGTTAGAAGATGTGGAGCCTGGTGTTGTGCAATACTGATCATTTGGAACATAATCTGTAGGCCTTTGAATGTAAACAGTTGTACTACTGTAAGACTGCAAACCCACAATAGCAATGCCACAGTTGTTGCCACTGACAAACTGTCTCTTATCCTTGTAGGTCCCTCTGGTGTGACAGCAAGGCAGCAGACCCATGCTGGTGAGTGTGTTCTACATTTATTGTTGCAAATAAAATGTGCACGTCATAGGTAAGTTTTAGGCCATGTACACATGTAACACACCTATGCATAATGCATGCTGTGCATGTTTGCTGTGAGACTATGCACATCTCAGTAATGTGATTAGCTGCCTGAAACACATGCAATACACAGAGCATCCCAAACAAATGTGGCTACACTGTAGTGGCCATTGGATAGGCAGATTCGATACACATGCACACAACATACACAACTATGTCATACACAGAACATGTTAATATGCTACACATGACGTATTCACACACCGTCTGTAAAGTCACACTCCAGTATCCCAAATGTCATCCACACAGCACACATAATATATCTGAGGGGTAGAGGCCTATCATGGGGCGGTGAGACACTCTTCCACACACAACACATTCATGTTTGGCAATGCTCCTTATTGGGCACCTTACAAACTCATGTAACAACTGGCCGTGAAATGGTGGATGTAGCCATGGTACTGCAGTTCAGGTACAGCATGATAGGTGCTGGTCTGGCACACATTAGTAGCCTTGAGTGACCACATGATGCTTGCATGATGATGGCTTATGGTACTACACCCCATCAAGTTATAGTAACCACAGTACTACACATAGCTTTCATTGCTATACACCTCAATGTTGTGTGTGTGCAAACATATGCACCTATACACAATATGCATAGCAATCACCATTTGCACAAACTGACACATATATGTCTTGTAATGCTATTGAGTGTCTAGGTCATATGACACACATTGGGTATGTGTGATGTTAAATGTTGCAGTTGTGTTGTAGCATGCCATGTCATGGCTGGCACTGGCATGTCCACAATATGTTCTACACTCACCATAACTACTGTTCATTGGCTATTTGGACCAATGGTATTCCAGCAGGTATACATGCACCACTTATCCTGTGTGTATACACAGCATGCATGGGCTAAACCTGTGTCCACAATTATCTGTTAAAGACACAGATGCTCTAATCAGAAATGGATATCTATGTGACACACAGATACACATCCAACCATGGTATGTATACCTGTGAGTGATGGTGTACAGGACAGTAAAGAGCTTTTAATACTTGCACAGCAATGTTGTGTCCGTGTATACATTGCGTTCCAGGGTGAGGCCAATCACCGAACAACAACACACATTCATCAAAGCCATGTATACTGTTAGTAGCAAGGACTGTCTACACTCTCACTGCATGCTGTTGAGCAACACATGTCCTGCATGCTGACGTGTGATATGACTGTTTGGCTTGTGATACTGCACCCCACCATCAACTGCTGTTGAGTATGTTCTGTATTGCTGGTGGTGTGTGTGTGTGTGTGTGTGTGTGTGTGTGTGTGTGTGTGTGTGTGTGTGTGTGTGTCTGCTTTAGTGAGGAGTGTATTTGTGTGCATGTGTGCATGTGTTCTGACATCATGTACAGGTCGTAAAGTGTGTTTCCTGTCTTCCTCTCACAGGTGCTGAGGTTGGGCTGGTTCACTGCAGCAGGGAACCTGATATCACTGACACAAATAGTGATAATGAGGATAGGTGTGTTGAAGCACAGGCATGTTTGCCAGGGTCTGTTGTTGGGCCACCAATCGACAGTACACAAGTGTCCACCCCATCCATGCACACAGTCATACTGCCAATACATCCATCATGACCAATGCCCTTAGCTGAGGGACAGTGTGCAGTCGGCAATGGCCAGGACAGTGTGGTATCTATGGCACATGCATCCGGACACAGCAGCCATAGCCAGATTTCTGGAACGGTACCACATAAGCAGATGTCCAGGGGTTCTCGTCAGAGCACTGCTGGTTATCATGCCCCTGGCAGATGTGCCACAGGTCTTACAACCTCACGCATGTTCCAGGCTGTCATGGAGGCACAGGCACGTATGGAACGGTACACCAAACAGGGACTAAGGGCACAGAGGGCACATAACACTAATGTAATTGACAGCATCCATGACCTAGCAGGTGCCATCCGTAATTACACTGAGGTCACTGATAGACGTTGGGGTGAGACATTAGATGTCCTCCGCAATGTCATGTCCATGTGTCAGGACAGTGCGGGACGGTTGAGACGTCGACGTGGATGTATGCCAGCAACATCAGCAGCTGGCAGTCGCTGTGGACGTCCAAGTCACAGCCGCTCCCGTAGTGCCAGTACCAGCCCCAGCAGTGTTGGGGGTGGGCTGTCCATAGACCGTCCTAGAAGACCACGTGCACGTGGCTCTGGCCAGTCCCAGCAGCGACCTGGATCCAGTGTACATATGTTTACCTCTGAGGATAGTACCTAGTCTGGCTTAGTACCTAATACTGTCTGTAGCACCCCTGCCAGGCACAGGTACCGTATCTGTGGCCAGAGATGGTGATCTGTAAAGCCTGGCAGGTACAGTCTGTGGCTGTCCCAAAAATCCCCGTATATGGCAGCCACATGGTGGAACTGTGTGCATGCAGACACACACACATAAACCAGACACCTAGGGCTAACACATACCCACACCCGTTACATCCACATTGGCCCATACCAGTACTCTTGGCCCTCACACACACACATACGCATACATACATGTCGATTGTATGGCTTAATGTAGACCTCTGGCAAACCAACAACACACCCTGTGCATATGATGAAACCTGTGCCACCTCCTGTCATCTGTAACATTGATGCAGGAACAGGCTGACATGGTGCTGATGCACAGGGTGACTTTATAGCAGTATAGCAATGTTAGCATGTTGTCAGCAGTAAAGTGTAATGATATCCTTGAAGGTGTAGCTGAGCAGGCATGATGTATTAAAGCTATGATTGTCAATGTAGTATTGTTTACACCAGTGTTAATTCCAATTGTGTGTTGTCCGCCCACGTGCCACTTGACTGATGTGTGTAGTATTGGCAGCATGTGTTAGAGAGTGGACAGTATGTGTGGGATGTGTGCAGCACAGATTTGCAGGTGTACATTTGTGAACATGGTGGAGGTGCACTGTTTGCATGTACATGCATAGTGGACACATGGGCAGGGTGACATGCCCTGTATTACACAGTGTTAACATTCCATAGTTTCTATTGGTGGCCAGTATGCATTGTACTACACACATTTTGGAACTTGAGTACACATGTGTGTATGACATGGTTTGACACTGTGCTGTGGGTGATACTGTTACTGTCTGTCATTGGTTTGCATTCTGGTAGTATACATAACCTCAACAGCCTGACCATAAACAATCATTAGATGATGTATTGACAACTGACACACACATGTAGGACACACAGTAACATTTGGATCCTTCATGTACTATACTATGCCAGTAACCAGTGGTATTCACCTGCACCCATTCCTGGGACCACTCCTGTTTGGCATATAGCTCTCTTAGGTACATGCAAACACAGTAAGGATATGTCCGTCCACATCTGGAAATGCATACTGTGGGCTATAATACAATCTCCAGATGACACACACATCCTCCACAAGGGTATCATACAGCAAGATACCTGTTGTCAAACCCATGCTGTAAAGCTATAAGCCGACTAAAGCATAGTCATCCACTTTTACAAAACATAGTATCCCCACAGTACCACATAGGTAGTAGCCCCCAACATGTTTATGTGTACATACAGCCAAGTGTTACATCATCTCTCCTTTGGTAATCACATTTCCAAAGGTATTTTGAAATCCCTCGGTGGATCACATAAGCAATAAAGGGGTCTGCATGCATATCCACAAAGGTTGTTGTACACCTATAATGAATAGCCATCATTGACGGACTTTGCTGCGTTTGAACAGGTCTGAAATATACCTCAGGCATAAACCCTCTCTCACTATTCAGTAGAAACCGTAATGAGTGTGTGTGACACGGATGACCTAGGCCAGGGATCACTGCAGTGGCTGGGCTTGTCACAAGCATACAGATCTGACCTAAGGTCTGGAAAGCGGCAGCACACTCTGGCAAAGATAACAGATGTGTTCATGGAGAAAGCAAGGTTCCCACCTATTAAATAATTGAGGTCACATGTACGTATATGTATTTGCCACACAGCTACCTGACCTGTGCAATGCACATACTGTTGTCATTGTGATATGTCATACAGTAGTAAAAGCAAAACCCACAACACATTGACCAACAGTGTCGTACACATAGAGCACACACACACACACACTCACCAAGTGCAGGATTCAAACCCCTACCTAACTACTTTATGATACTAGAGCAGTACACATTAACACGACGTGCTATGCACATTACTGGGAGTTCTCCTTTCCACAGGTATATTTGTAGGATGGTGACATCATCGGACTTGACAAAGATGAGTATACCACTTTTAAGGTGTTTCAGTAGTCTTCAAAAAGGTTGCTCCTTTCCAAGGAGAGACACACACACACACACACACACACACACACACACACACACACACACACACACACACACACACACACACACACACACACAGTTGGCAAGTGCAGGATAAAAACCCCTACCTAACTACTTTATGATACTAAAGCAGTACATATTAACACGACGTGCTATACACATTACTGGGAGTTCTCCTTTCCACAGGTATATTTGTAGGATGGTGACATTATCAGACTTGACAAAGATGAGTATACCACTTTTAAGGTGTTTCAGTAGTCTTCAGAAAGGTTGCTCCTCTCCAAGGAGACACACACACACACATACACTCTCATACAGTTGGCAAGTACAGGATTCAAACCCCTACCTAACTACTTTATGATACTAGAGGAGTACGCATTAACACAATGCGCTATACACATTACTCGGAGTTCTCTTTTCCACAGGTATATTGATAGGATGGTGACATCATCAGACTTGACAAAGATAAGTATACCACTTTTAAGGTGTTTTAGTAGTCTCCAAAAAGGTTGCTCCTCTCCAAGGTGATATACACACACACACACACACACACACACACACACACACACACACACACACACTCTCTCTCATACAGTTGTCAAGTGCAGGATTCAAATCCCTACCTATCTACTTTATGATACTACAGCAGTACGCATTTACACAACGTGCTATACACATTACTGGGAGTTCTCCTTTCCACAGGTATATTTGTAGGATTGTGACATCATCAGACTAGACAAAGTGGGCTACATTAGGTGGGCTGCATAGAAGGAATTTCTAAACACTTTGGCAATGTGATCATCAAAGGAGAGTTTACTATCTACCTGGGTCCCCAGGGCCATAATTACATTCTCCGTACATACTGGATTACCACCTATGTGGTAATTTGTGTGCACTTTGTTTTATCCAAAGGGGATGACTATGCATTCTTTGGCATTCTGCTTGAGGGCATTAATTACTTTGACACCAGGTATCTGTCTCTGTAAGACCCTTCTGGAGGATGTCTGTGTCAGCCGTAGAGTCGATTATGGACCACAGTTAGAAGTCATCTGCAAACTTGTTCAGCCATACTCCTTCCGTGCTTGCCTGTACCTCTGAGCAATATCTACTGAACAGGTGGGTTCCCAGGACCAAGACCTGTGGGATGCCATTTGTGACTGGTTTAGAGCCGGACATGGCACCTGCAACTCTGAACATGTGTGTTTGATCTGTGAGCCAGTTGGCCACCCATCCTGTGACATAGCTATTAATGTTCAGGCTGGTAAGATTGTCAATGATGCCAGAGTGGGGAATGGTGTCAAAAGGCCTTAGTGAGGTCCAGGTGGGCTGTGTGGACTACTTTCACCTCCATCTATGTCCTTGGTAACTGTTTCAAAGAAGTCAACTAGGTTTAGGAGGCAGGATCTGACTTTAACAAAGCCAAGTTGGGTAGAGTCCAGTGTCTGGAGGTTCCCAATGTCTCTGTTTATGGGTTCCATGATAATTTGCTCCATAGCTTTGCAGACCAGGCTGAGTAGGCCTATAGGGCAATAGTTTCCAGGTTCTGTTGTGGCACCCCCTTTGTGGAGCTGGATGACTGTTGCTGTATGCCATTCTTTGGGTACATAGCCTGTGGTAAGGTTGAGTCTGGACAGTGAATGTAGGTGAGGGTGTATTTCCTTTTGGGGCTGGTGTAAGACGCAGCCTGGGACACCATCCAGTCCCATTGATGCTGTGTTCTTAGCTTTGGAGAGGGCTGTTTTTTTACCTGCATGTCCATGAAGTGTGGGGCTCTGCATTCTTCTGGGATGGACACAGGCCCTTTTGGGGGTGATGAGGGGGGGGGGGGGGTTTGCACTGAACTTCTCCGCCAGGGTGTGGGCAATGTCAGTTGGTTCAGTGTATTTTTTGCCATTTTGCAGTAGCTGACAGCATATTTGATAGTTGCCACCTAAATGTTTGGTATAGCTAACGAAGGCTTTGTGGTTGTTATTCTTACATTCCTTGGTAATTTGTCTTTAGAAACTGGCCTTGGATTATTTTATGAGCGATCATTGTTTCTTCCTAATAATGATCAGTGATGCCTTTCCTTTTGTGAAGTTTGCTCTATCATGTGTTCGTTTCCTCCTTCTGTTGTATAGCTTATTTATGGGCAACGACCACCAGATTGGTTTCTTATTTTTGGAGGAGTGCGTCTTGGTTTTATTTGGGATGTCTCGATCCATGCATCCCTGTAGATGCTCATAGAATGCACTTGTAAATGATTCTGCAGATTGTATAGCATTATCCTATAGCAAGGGGGCTTTGGAACTTTGGTCTTGGGAAGTGTGCAGTTTGCTTTTGAAAATGTCTTCACAGTGGTTTCCTTGACTGGGGGGGGGGGTGTGGATGTCCAGTGTGATTACTTTATGATCTGATATTACCAGCGAGGGGTTTATCCCTGTTGTGAAACACTGGTAGCCCATGTTGGTGATGATCAGGTTCAGTATGTTGTCACCTCTAGTGGGCGTGGTGGCCAGCTGTTCCAGGGCGTTTGAGTTTTTAAACTCTAGGAAACATTGGGCAAAGGACGTTTTACACGAGTAATTCTCCCACTCAATGTCTGGGTAGTTGTAATCTCCTCATATAATGGTGTTTGGTAGGACCTTTATATTTTCCACTGTTCTCAGGAATACTGAGTGAGGTTCCTGAGACAAGGTAGGTGATCTGTAGCAGGCTACAATCTGATAAGCAGCTTTGCCCAATGTTAGTTGTACTTGCATGGTCTCCAAGGCCTCATGCTGTGCCACTAAGCTGAAGGTGTGGGTATCCATAAGGTAAATGGATGCACCCCTTCCATTTGTATTTCACTCTGGGTTTTGGGGCCGAAGATCAGAGGGATTGTGAGTGTTTTACGTGGAGCATGTCCAACAGCTCTGTGTTTTACATAGCTTTGTATGTTAGGCAGAGATCACCTCTGAAAAGGCGATATGCGAGAGAGTACAGCTGGAGCATTTTGAGACTGTCTGTGTATGGCATGTATTTCAGGCCGCTAATGCTCTTTGTGAGGTATTTCCTCAGGCTTTCCAGTTGTAGATGTCTTGTGAGGTACACAGCAAAAGGGGCGTTGTACTCTATTATGGATCTAGTGAGTGATGAGTAGAGGGGAACAATGTCCTCTTCTATTCTGCATGAGACACCTTTTGTGATGAGGTGTGCCACGTAGAAGGATTTCCTGACTACTGCGTGGATGTGATTATCACAGGTGTGTCCACTGTCCACCTGTGACCCAAGGTCTGTTGTCACACTTTCAGTGTTAAGTATACTACCGCCTATGTTGTAGTTCATGGCTACAGAGTTTTTACCAAAGGGGATGACAATGCACTTTTTGGCATTGAACTTGAGCCCATGGCTTTGACAACAGCCATCTGTCTCAGTGAGGCCCTTTTGTAGGATGTCCACATCTTTAGTATTTACAATTATGGCTCCTAGTTTGCAGTCATCTGGAAACTTCATTAGCCACAGACCTTCCATGTTAACGTTTACTTCAGGGAAGTAGATACAAAACAGGACAAGACCCAGGACTGGACCCTGTAGTACTGCACTCGTCACTGATCCAAAGTCATACTTGGAGACTGCTACTTTCACAGTGTGTGTTCTGTCAGTGAGCCTGTTGGCAACCCATCTTGTGACATAGCAATTTATACCTAGTTTAGTAGGTTTATCTATAATTCCAGAGTGGGGGATGGTGTTGAAAGCCATGGCAAGATCTACATAGGCTGTGCGAACCACCTTACCCTTGTCTACGGTTCTGGTGACTGCTTCAATGACGTCTATCAGGTTTAGGAGACATGATCTGCATTTTACAAACCCAACATGGTTGTGGTCCAGAGTTTGGAGATTACCAATGTCTTTTTTTATAAGTTGTATGATGATACATTCCATGGCCTTGCAGAGCAGGCTCATCAGGCTAATGGGGTGCCAGTTCCTGGGGTCCGTGGTGTCTCCACCCTTGTGTAGTGGGATAACTGTCGCTGTGAGACATTCAGCAGGCACAAAGCCTGAGGTGAGGCTATGACAACATGGTACGTTGGTGTGGTGCCTGTTCGTTCTGTAGTTTGTGTACAACACAGCCTGGGAAGTTATCTGGTCCCATGGATGCTGTGTTCCTGGCTTTGGAGAGTGTTTTTTACCTGTGCAGTCGTGATGACAGCAACTTTGCAGTCTTCCGTTATAGAGATGTGTTCTTTCATGGGTGAGAGGGGGGTAAAGTTAGCACTGATCCTATCTGCCAGGATGTTGGCAATATCAGTTGGGTCTGTATATTTAGTGCCATTGAGCTGTAACTCAGAGCAGATCTGAGTGTTGCCATTGAGATTCTTGACATAGCTATAGAATGCTTTGTGGTTGTCTTTAGAATCTGTGTCGAGTTTTGTTTTCATAACTAGCTTTAGAGGATTTTTTCAGGGATCACAGCTTCTTACTGATGTTGACCATGGAGCTCCTCCACTCATGGGATTTTGCCCTCCTTTGCAACAGTTTCTTCCTTCTGTTATGCAGTTTGTTTATGGCAGGGGAACACCAGATTTGCTTCCTTTTCTTGGAGGATAACGTCTTGGTTCTGTTTGGGATAGCACGATGCATGCAGTCATGTAAGTGCTTATAAAGTGCAATTGGGAAGGATTCAGTAGTCGTAACTGTATTGTCCATCTGCATTGTTGTCCTGCAGTTCAGCACTTCTGTCTTAAGAAGCATGAAGTTGGCTTTGGAAACATTTTTTAACATGGTTTCCTTAATGGGAGTGTGGGTCCAGAATGTGGATATGTAGGGTAATTAGCTTATGGTCAGATGGGACCAATGAGGCGCTGACTTCAGGTGTGGAACACCGGTCACGCAGGACAAACCAAACCCCCGTAACCAACACAAATAACCACAAAGTGAGCTAAATGCTACTCATTGCCAGAAGTCTCAGCCTCCAGATGCACACACTTGAGGCACTTCTCATTATGGAGAATATTGATATCTGTGCAGTAACTGAAACCTAGTTAAAGGCTCCAGACAGCACACCAGCACTACCAGGATACTACTCATTCCATACCTTCCAGCATCAGAACCTGAATCATAGCACATATGGTGAGGATGTATCCATATTCATCAAGGATACCTACACCTCTCTCTACATGCTCTCTGTAGGATATGTACCCATAGAACGTTGCACAGCAACGTTCTTCACACTCCACAGGGGTGTGGCCACAAAAAACCCTCGTCATTCATGTTCTATGAGCCTGGCGAGTGTGTTCTGCAAGGCAATGGAGCCAATCATAATAGAAGTCAACAATACAGAGATTGGGAACCTTCACACAGTTGAGCACACCCAGTTTGGCTTCGTGAAATGCAGACCACGCCTCCTGAACTGAGAGGATTTCTTTGACAGTTACCCAGGCTACAGATGATTGAAATAAGCTCAACACAGCCTACCTATACCTCGCTAAGGCCTTTGACACCATTCCCTAGTCGGGTATCATAGATGAACTCACCAACCTGGCCATGTATCCATACATCACAAGATGGATAGCAAACTGGCTCACAGATAGATCTCACACATTAAGAGTTGCTGGCTACATGTCAGACTCCACACTGGTAACCACTGGTGTCCCCCAGGGTTCAGTCCTGGGGTCTCTCCTGTTTGGTATAGACTTATCAAATGTACATGCCAACACAGGAGGGTTGTGGTTGACTAAGTTTGCTGGGAACTGTAAAGTGTTTGCCATAACAGATTCCCCGGAAGACCGACATATTCTCCAGAAGTGACTCTATGAGACAGATGTATGGTGTCAGAATCATGGCCTCAGGCTCACTGTGGAGGAATGCATAGTGATCCTCTTTGTTGAAAACAAAATACCCACAAACTACCACATAGGTGTTGCCCCCTTAAAAATGACAAGGTGATAAGGGATCTGGGGACACAAGTAGATAGTCATCTTTCCTTTGACAACCATGTTGCCAAAGTGATTGGGAGATCCTGTGTGGCCCACCTAATCAACAAAGGGTTTGCATCAGGATCCAGAGAGGTAGTGTTGGCACTCTACTCTTACGTCATCAGACCCATCATTGAGTACAGTGCACCATTTTGGATGCACTCGACTTAGCATATCCAGCAGCTGTAGTGACCACATAGGTACCTCACCAAGGGGATTACTGGCCTCAAACAGTTGTGTTATGCAACACAACTGGTAAAACTAAATCTGTTCTTCGTTGTGTACCGCCTACTCAGAGGCACACACTGCCTAACATACAGAGCCATGTCCAACACATAACTGTTGAACATGCTCCATCTACAGATAACAACATTGTGTCACCCTACAGATTCCAGAGATATGAACCTCATCAGAACAATGTATACAACATGCTGGTGGGATAGAGTACCATCCCAGACACTTGTCTTACTGTGGAACAGAGTCCCAATGTACATGAGACAGAACCCCTCGCTGACACTCTTCAATTGGAACCTTGATGAGTGGATGGGAAACCGACAATTCATGCCAGGCATCACATCACCAGCCCCACTAGAAAGGGGCTTAGGGTACTAAGTATTAGAACTAGGCCTTGGGAGACTACCCAATGGTGTGGTGAAAGCTGCACAACTTGCGTAGGCTGATATATGCCTTTGTGGAGATAGTCTACTACATACCTATGAACCTATGTAACAGGTACATGTCTACAGATAGATGTGTACTTCATTGTACAGTCATGTTATACAGCAGGCACATGAACCACATACACTGTAATGCTTGCAGATACTGGTGGCTGTTATGTACAGTGGGAGAGATGTGCACCTCATGTCTTTCATGCCATTGGGATGTGTGCTGGGTGGGACAGTCCTGGATGGCTCCCTGTCATGGTCACCCTCTTACACACATCTCTACCCATCCATCTTTGGCTTATTATACTGTGTTCCCCCTACATATATATATATAGGTACATAGGTAGGTAATAGGCTATCTGCCTGGAGGCATATATTAGTATGGCCAGAGTGTGCAGCTATCACCACCCATGGAGTTAGTTCCCTAGGCCTCTGTGTAGTAGAGCTGATGAAGTGATCCATGGTGTGACAGTTCAGTTTCACATACACTGATTAAGGCTCCTCTGGAAGAGTGTCAGTGAGGGACTCTGCTTAATGTCGGTTCGGAGCCTGTTCCAAAGCAAGGGAAGTCTGTGAGTTAGTAATGTATCCCTCCAACATGTTCTGTTTAATGTTTTAATGATGATATCCCTAGAGCATGTGGTACAGTGAGCTTGGGTTTACTTCAGATAGAGCATGTACATCAGTTCTGCATTGGACATGGACCTGTCTGTTGGGCAGAGATCTCCTGAGTAGACAGTATGCAACAGAGTACAGATTGAGTTAAATTCAGTCTTGTTGCATGGGGCAACTGTTTGAGGCCAGTAATCCTCTTGTTGAGGTACTTCAGTGGTCTTTCCAGCTGCTGAAGGTGCCTAGTCAGATTCATCGCAAGTGTGTTGTGGTACTCTCTGACTGGTCTGATGACTGATGAGTAGAGGGAACCTCCTTTGACCTACATGCAAAGACCTTGGCAGTTTGTGGGAACACATAGCATGATTTTCTGACCACTTTGTGAATGTGTTTCTGGAAGTAGAGATGACTATCCACGTGTCCATAGATCCCTTATTATCACCTCCATATTTAGGGTGTTGGCACCTATGTGGTATTTGTATGACTGTAGCTCGAGACCATAATTTTGACACCACATCTGTCTGACTGAGACCCTTTTTAAGGATGTCTCTGTTGTCCCAAACATCGATTATGACAACTTTTTTGCAGTCATCCACAAACTTTGCTAAACATAGCCCTCGTGTGTTTGACTGTATTTCTGAAAAGTATACACCAGATAGGGGGGTCCCAGGACTGAGCCATGGGGGACAGTAGTTGTTACCAGCTTGAACAGGAGACCACAATTCTTACCTTGTGGGATCTGTCTGTGCCCCAGTTGGCAATCCATCAGATGACATACATATTTATGCACAGGTTGTTGATTTTGTGGATACGACATGTGTCTGAGATGTTGGAAAAGGGCTTTTCAAGGTCTATGTGGGACGTGTGTAGCTCATTTCATTGATGTATGTCCTAGGTGACTGCCTTGAAAACAGTCTAGCAGGTTTGGGAACTATGATCTGCTCCTGACCAAACCAAAATTGGTAGGGTTGGGTGTTTGTAGGCTCACAATAGCTCTGTTTATGAGTTCCATCATGATGGACTCCATGGCCTTGCAGATCAGGCTTAATAGGCTTATAGACAATAGTTCCCATGGTCTGTTGTGCACCAACACTTGTGGAGTGTGCCAAACATTGCTGTAACGCATTCAACAGTTTCATATCCTGTACAGAGGGTGAGTCTCAACAGACTGTTCAGGTGCAGGGTCTGTTTGTTTTGGAGTTCACATATGACACAGCTAGGGAAACCATGTCATCCCATAGACGCCATGTTTTTAGGTTTGGAAAGTGCTGTTTAACCATTGTATATGTGATTTCTGGGTCTTCACAATCTCCAGGTATGATCATGGGCCCTTTTGTCAGTGAGAGGGGGGTAAGTATGTATGAACCTGTCTGACAAAATGTTGGCAATGTCAGTCATGTAGATGTATTAATTTACAGTTTGCACTGACTCAGAACATATATGTGTTTACATTGATATTTATGACATAGCGAAAGAAAGCTTCATGGTTCTGTATGGACTCTTTGACAATATTTTTGCCAGAACATGCATTGGATAATGTTAGGAGTGCTCATTGTTTATTGATGATACTGATCGGAGATTTATTGATCTTCTTTGAATTTTCACTTTCTTTGAACAACTTAAGTACTTGTAGTACATAGTTTGATTATGACAGGAGTCCAATATATTATATGGGTCTGTTTTCATATAACTGTGTGCACAAGGCAGGATTGGTGAATAGTGACAAGTTTCTGGGGTAAGAACTGCAACTGCCAGATATGTGTGGCCCACTGCTGTACTCAGACATGGCCTAAGTGTGTGAGCATGCCCAGTATGACCTTTCAGTATGTTGCTGACTGAAATTTGCTAAATTTGTTTAAGTTTGTGAGCATGCCCAGTATGGGCATATATACTATATGTGTGTGAAAAATCAAGTTGGTTTTTACTTCAGGGCTCACCTTTGTGTTGTACATCGACAGGAAGCACGCTGTGCCTGCAGGGCTTCCATGAGTCACTTTGCATAGACTTATCAATATTTGTACATACAGGGGGGACAGCTATTATTTGTACATTTCTACCTGGGGGGCACACCTGATTGTTACTGTGGGTGTACCTAGGATGAGGGGTTTACCTGACACTTATACACATTTGCTAGGCCTGCACTGCTATGTCAGGTACTCCATTTCAGTCTGTACTGTTGCCTATCGTACTGGCTTGAGGCATACTACTGTACTACAGATCTTAGCTTCCAATTTCACGTATATTAGTTTGTGACTTCATAGCCTACCCAACCCACATCACACTGCCTGGCCTGCTGTTATCTGTCTGCATAGGTCTGGGGGGGAGTTCAGAGGGCAGGATACAGCATTTGTTTGTGTTTGCGTTAGTCTACAATTGTCCTGCTATGTCTGTGCCAGTGAAATGCTGTCATGGCTTAGTGGTTCAGTACTGTGACTATAGTGCACAGTATCCTGAGTTTGAGCCCTGTCACTGCTTTTTATTTTCCTGCTGGGCAGACCTGACTGATTAAGGAACAGTAAAGCAGGTGTAAGTGTGTTTACCCGACTTTTCTCGGCTTTGCCTGACTTTGCCCAACGTTGCCCAACGTTGCACTAGTTTGTGCTGTGCGCAGCTCCGCGCAATTGTGCTTAAATATGCTAAACAGTGGCAAAATGTGCTTAGCACTGCTTTATATTGCTTAAAATAGGGCAATCATGCCTCAGGTGGTGCTGCAGGGCTGCCTATGTCGGATGCACATAGTACACTCCCTACACATGTTTGAAAACAGGTAGTGTCAAGTTAGGCATCCCTTTTATTGTATGTGCGAGTCAGAGAGAGGTGTCATTTCCAGGGTTCCTACTGAGTCAGTGTATGTGCTATGTGTTGCCTGTTGGCCAAGGCATACTGGGCACACCTCCTTCTGCCTACTGGGGCAGGCTCAGGTTATTTCTCCTCTAAGTTATGCTGTGCCTGTGCAGGCCTTGACAATGGTGGGGAGCTGTTTGGCCCTGCCTCATGCTGTTCCTGCTGCAGCTGTTTTCGCAGGATCTTATTGTGTAGCATGGCACATACCATGACAATTTGGGTACATGTAGTTGGTGAGTACTGCAATGCTCTACCAGATGTGTCCAGGCACTGGAACCGTGACTTGAGCATCCCAAACACACGCTCGATTATGTTTCTTGTTTGTGCATGTGCCTCATTATGGAGTTCTTGTTTGGTTGTGTGTGCATTTCTGATGGGTGTCATCAGCCACGGCTCCAGTGCGTATCCAGCATCCCCCACTAGGTGACCGTCAGGGATGTCCCCATTGGCAAATCTCTGGTACAGCTGCGTCAGATGCCAGATGTGGGAATCGTGATTGCTTCCAGGGCATCCAGCACACACATTCATTATTAAGCTCTGGGCATCGCACACGACCTGGCAGTTGATGGAGGGGAAGCCCTTGCGGTTTATGTAGACCCTACCCCGCTCACCGGGTGGTGCTTTGATGTGTATGTGCGTGCAGTCTATTGCACCCACTACCTCAGGGTGTTCTGCTATTTGGTGGAAAAAACGCATATTGCTGGCCAATGCCTCACGGGAATTGGGGAAATATACATGCTCACCGACATGTGCTGACATGGCATCCAGGAACTGGTGCAGTACCCTGGATGCTGATGCCTGTGAAACCCCCATCATGTCACCAGTTGCTCTCTGGAAGGTACCTGTAGCTAGTATTCGTAGGCCAACATATACCTTGGTATCCACTGGGATGGGTTCCCCTCTGTTGATTCTGTGTGTGGCGTGGCTGGCACAGCTCAACAATTTGCTGCAGGAGGTCTCTGTCCACTCTATAGCACTCCACTATGTCCAGTTCATGTAGCCCTGGGTAGGTTAGCCTGGGTCTGTACACTCTTCTCCGTCTTCTCACTGTGGGTTGCTCAGCAGCATTTGCAATATCACCACCCTCAGCATCTTGCACATGTTGGCTTATGATAGCAGTCATAGCCCCTAACATTTTGTCTGACTTAAGCTTTTTAAGTTTTCACTCTTTGTATACTGCAGTGTTGCAGAGTTCTTGAGGAAAAAACATGGGGGAATGGTGTTTGCAGAGTTTAAAGTGCTGGGCTGGGCTAGTCTACTGCCTGTGTAATTGGCTGATTCTGATATATTTCACGTGGCAGCTCTGCTAGTTCTCCTTGGTTAACTTCCTACTACTTCTTTTCCTTCCTTTTCCCTTTCTGTTTCCACAAGGGGCAGCGCCGCGCAAACACGGGCACAAGCACAAACACACGCACGCACACAGGCTTACACAGGCTTAGACGGGTGCACACATGCGCACACAGGCTTACAGGTGCGCACACGCGTGCACATGGTGTAAGCACATTTGCAAGAAATTTCAGATATATCCACTGCGTACACCTTTGGTTTCTGGGTTTCAGCTAGGACAACTGTAGACATGCCTCTTGCAATCCTGAGAAACTCATGGCAAACACAAGCCACTCTGCTCCAATAAGCTTACAGTCTTTCAGACATACCCCCTCATGATGTCACCTATCTTCTACTCTACTACTCCCCTACTCCTACACTTACACGCTAGGGACATGGCTCACATACCAGGGAAAATTGGGATTCACTATCCTTATCCTCATTTGCATAGGATTTCCTACTAATGCTTGGTTACATCTCTCAAACTGAGCTTCCCCCCTTACACTACTCAATAGCCATGTTGTCTTCAGCCTGCCATTCACCTGCATGTCAGAATAATCTTTTTATTAAACATGCCTATTTTTGTCTATTTTATAATTATTTTCTGGTTTTTAAAGCGCTGCACATTTGCGCGGCGCTGCGCTATGCTTAAACATCGGAGATCGGGGAAAAAAATAAAAATTAATTTTTATTAATTTTCAAACTATAATGGGCGGCCACGGTGGTGCAGTGGTTAGCATTGCTGAAGGTGATCCGCTGTGGCGACCTAACGAGAAAAAGCGAAGAAGAAGAAGAAGATTAATTTTCAAACTATAAAAATGCCAGTGGCCTTACATTTGGCCATTGGCATGCTTCCTCAACTGGATGCATCCTTTATTTGGAGCTGTCATAGCTCTGTTTAGCTATTTGCAGAACGGTACTCCATTACCAACGGAGTACATTTCTGCAAATAACACTTCTCTTCCACGGACAGGTTAGTGTTTCCTGGATCGCAAATTACCTCATTTGCATAGCTTTCAGCAACAAATGAGGTAATTTGCATAACATAACACTGTCCGTGCAAGAGTAGCTTTAGAAGCTCTCATGCACGCCCCTGCCGGCTGTTGCTGAATCGCTCGGCAGACATATTGGCTGTCTGCTGTCTTACACTACTCTTAGACTCCGTGCAAGCCTTCGTAAATCCGGCCCATATACATTTATGTTTCTCTTAGTTAGCATTTGTATTTACACTTGTTTTTTCTTTTAGTGCTTTCAGACCGTATAAGCAATATTAGGTATTACCATTCTATGGCTGGCATCTTGCAACGATCATAAATGTCTGATGTTATAAACTGCTGTGCAGTTATCTTTTCCATGCATTAATCAGTGTTGGAGATTTTATACGTTAGTTTGGTGTTATTACTGCTGTTTTAGATATCTGTCCATTAGGATAGATGCTTTCTTTTCAAGTGTATTATTTTTAAAAATGTTATGACATAGGAGATTTATGGAGTCTGGCCTGCCGCATAGATTTCATCTGACAAATCTCATACAAGTGTGTTCTCTTTGTTTTTGAAGGACTTGAAATAAGGCTGTGGCCCGAAAGCATATTTTTAGGATGAATTTAGAGCACTTCTGTTTGATGTTGGCACTTAAAAACAGGTAGTGCAGTTGTTTTTAGAGTATTTAGTAAGGCCTAACACACACGCCCAGCAGAGTTAGAAATGAATAGTTTTTAGTAATGGACAACAAAGAGAGAAGAAAAAAAGACTGAGGAAGCTTCTACTTGGCCATAGCTCTCAACTTTCCAGATTTTTGCATAAAGTCTGGATTTGTACTTCATATTTTTAGTCTGCTTCTCATAAAATATGTGGTATTCTAGCAAAACATTGAATATTGAAGTCATTAAATAATGACAGACTTTTTGGTTTCAGACATCGTATCCTTCAGGAAAAGCATACTAGTGCAAAACCTGTTACTGTAGCAACTTTCTAAGTTTATAAGAGCAATGTTTAAAATCCACCCCTGATTTTGATCCTTTGTCCCCCATTACCTGGGAACAATAGCAGCTCTCTGGTAACAACATGCTGTGCATTGTCCTTTCATTCTTGGTTTAGAAAACGTCCTTTAATTGTTCAGGGTTTTTTTTTTTTTTTAGCAAATCTTGAAAATTCATTATGTACCTTCAAACCCAACATTTCAACATCAGATGTGACACAAAAGTTTGCTGGAATGATGTGGTGCATCTCAGCTTTAAGATGTTTAAAAACAGATGTGCTTCCTGTAAGTGAATGAAGCATCGTCTGTAACATACTGCAGAATAGCAGGACAAAGCTCATGGTTGTAGTCTTTTCTGTACAAGTGCATCCTTTATTTTTTCCAAAGATGGCTTTAGCGCTTAAGTTGTATATCTTGCATACAGTTTCCAGCAGTTTCTGTTGTGCACCATGAGTTTGGCTGAAGTACTGAATAACCAGAAAGAACCTTTTTTGTTCTCTTTATTGGAGACCTACAGTGCCATTTATGTACGAACATGTAAATAAATTCATGGAACTAGCCATACCCAACAGAACCAAGATGCTCTCCTCCAAAAAAAGAAAGCCAATCTGGTGGTCCCCTGCCATTAATAAACTCTAAACAGAAGGAAGACACTGTTGCAGAAAAAGATCCCAAGACTGGAAAAACTCCCTTATTAGCCTCAACAAAAAGTTGAGAGCCCTCATCAAATCCTCTAAAGCCAGCTATGAAGGCAGAATTGTGACAGACACTAAAAACAATCACAAAGCCTTCTATAGTTATATCAAGAACTTCCACGGCAATACCCAGATTTGCCTTAAGTTACTGCACAATGGTACCTCCTATACTGAGCCAACAGATATTGCCAACATACTGGCCGACAGATTCAGTGCCAACATTACCCCTCTCTTCTCCCCAAAGGAACAATCACAATACTGGAAGAATGCCAGACACCCAGTATTACTGCAGCACAGGTTAAAGCGGCATTGTCCAAGTCCAAGAATACAGCTTCCATGGGACCTGATAATATCCCTAGCTGTGTTCTACATGAACTACAAAGAGAACTGGCACCACATCTGTGAGCCTGTTCAGTCACAGCCTCACCTCAGGCTTTGTCCCTAAAGAATGGCGCACTGCTACAGGCATCCCTCTCCATAAAGGGAGAGTGACTACAAACCTTGGGAATTATCACCCCATTAGCCTAACGAGTGTGATATGTAAAGCTATGGAGCGCTTCATCATGGACCTAATTAACAAAGATATATGAAATCTCCAAACTCTGGACCCCACGCAGTTTGGCTTTGTGAAAGGGAGATCATGCCTGCTTAACCTGGTTGACTTCTTTGAGTCAGTCACCAGGGCTGTGGATGAAGGTAAGGCAGTGCATACAGCCTACCTCGATCTGGCCAAGGCCTTTGATACCATTCCTCGCTCAGGAATTATTGATAGACTCACCAAACTAGGCATCAACCCCTGTATCACTAAGTGGGTTGCAAATTGACTCACAGAACACACAGTGTGAAAGTAGCAAGCTCCAAGTCAGACTGCTGACCAGTCATGAGTGGAGTCCCACAGGGATCGGTCCTTGGTCCTCTCCTGTTCGACATCTACTTCTCAGAAGTCCAGGCCAACACAAAGGGGCTCTGGCTGACCAAGTTCGCAGACGACAGCAAGCTAGGATCCATTATTAACTCCCCAAGTGATGATGACATACTACAGAAAGGCCTCACTGAGACCAATGACTGGTGTCGAAACCATAGCCTTAAGCTTAACGCCAAAAAATGCATTGTCATCCTCTTTAGTAAAAACTCAGTTCCCACTAATTAATACATCGATGAGAGCCCATTGAACGCGTTATAAGAGATCTGGGGACGGAGATTGACAGCAACCTCTCGTTTGACCACCACACTGCCACTGTGATCAGAAAGTCCTATGTGGCACATCTCATTACCAAAGGTTTTGCATCCAGGAAGAAAGAGGTCATTGTCTCTCTCTACTCTTCCCTCATTGGACCAGTCGAGTATAATGCCCCATTTGGCATGTACCTCATTAGACACTTGCAACTGCTGGAAAGGCTACAGAAGTACCTCACAAAGAGGATCCTTGGTATTAAACACATGTCCTACATGGACATACTCAAAAGACTCCAGCTATTCTGTGTCTCATATCGCCTACTTAGAGGCGATCTCTGCTTGACTTACAAAGCCATGTCTGACCCAGCTCTGTTAGAAATGCTACATCTAAAGAAATCCCAATCCCTCCGCACCACACAAGCCAGAGACCTCCTCCATGTGAGAGTGTTCAATCTCGCCGTTTGTTTTTACACACGGGTTCGGAGCCGATCCTCGGCTCCGAGTTGGCCGCATAGCAAAGCTCTGCATCTAAGAGAAGCTTGAGACCAGGCTATATCCCACAATCCTCCTTGCCATTACTCAGATCTAGTTTGCCGCTGCAACAGGTCACATCGCTACAGAGAGCTCGGACCAGAGATTAGGAGTTATAACAGATAAGATAGTCTTTTTTTCTTCTTTTTAGTCCTAAAAAGTTATTATTTTCCTATAGTTTTTTTTGTGGATACTTATATTTTATTTACTGTAGTGTGTTTGTGTGTGGTTTATAGTTAGTTTTTTTCTATAGGTTTCCCTTTGGGGCCTACCCCTTTCTAACTATAAATTCCCTTTAAATTTAAACCTTCACTTCTTTTAAGTATGTCTGAGAAAGTAAAGAGTGGGTTCAAAAGGTGTCAGTGTGGACAGAAAATGTCCATCACTGACAACCACACTTCCTGCGTCTACTGTCTTGGCCCTCTCCACTTGCAAGAGGATTGCTCCATTTGCCATTCCTTCAGTGGGAGGGTCATGACAGATAGACGCAGGAAACTTATTGATAGGGGGCTTCTTAAGCCTGCTTTCCAAGAAGCCTTGGACAAGTCGGACCAGGCTTCTAAGTCTTCGAAGGGGTCGAAGATATCAGAGCCCATGTCATCGGCTCCGAGTACATCTTACAGAGTTCGTTCGCCGGTTCCACAGACTTCGGGGTCGAGCGTCGAGCGTTTGTCTCTCACTGAGTCCCAGGTCTTGGAACCGGAGTCGGAACTACCGTCACCGTCGATTCTTCGGTCGGCGCCATCTTTGGCTCCTTCGACCTGTTCTTCCAGACCATTATCTGATACTGATGTGGATCGTGTCGTGCAGAAACTGATGGAGAACACAGCTCTTTCCAAATTGATTGCAGTTTCCTCCCAGTTGGTGTCGAAACTAGAAGGCCTCCCTTTATCTCCAACAGGTCCTCCTTCGAGACCCATCCAGTCTTCGGAGCTGGAAGAGGATGAGCCGATGATAGTGGCGCCATCGGTGCCGAAACCATCCATTGCACGATCGACACCACTTACCTCGACTCCATCGGAACCGATAGGTGAGTCTCGGAGTCGACGATCTCTCCTTGGTTCCATGACCGAGAGTCGTACCGACCTTTCGGTGCCGACTCTCCCTCTCGGGGCCTCGGCGCAGATCGGCTCGGCTCCGTCCTCGGGGTCGAGACCCATGGGCCCCGTGTCTCGGATTCTTCCATGTTCTTCGGAACCGGGAGAGTCCTCGGCCCGAGGTTCAGGGGTTTTTGACCTCATGAGGAAGGTTTTGTCTACACAGACAACCACTACATCGGACGCGTCTTCTCCCTCCCCTAAGGAGCCGCTCTCTGTTTCTGTTCCCACGACACATCCAAAGCGTGGAGCACCATTGTCTCAGCCATCCCTAGAGGATGCCCCTGTTCCTCTGAGGCCTCACCGAATCCCCTCCGATGAGGTCCCGAGGAAAAGATTGTGCAAGAGGAGGCACTTAGACTCCCCACAGGAATCTTTAACTTCTGACACTGACTTGGATGAGTCAGAGGGTCCCCAAAATCACCCTCCGAAGATGTCTCATTTGCGGACATATTGGAGATATTAAAACAGAGGGGTGATTGGCAGTCCCTAGCCCCCACTGAGGACGAGTCAGTGTTGCTGAAGGCATTTGGTGCTCAACCTTCTACCTCCTGGGTTACTCCGCCCTTCGATGAGTTAATGGAATTAATTGCTCGAAGGGCATGGGAGACACCGGACACAGTGGAACCGGTCCCTAGAAAGCCAAGTAAATTTATTACTGCCCCCCAGGACAAGACGTATCTAACAAAAGGAGTCCCCGTTGACGCTATGGTGGTGGCAGCAGCCACTAAAAAGGAGATGTCGGAGTCTTCCTCTTCTGTTCATCCTCCTAATAAGGATTCTAGGACTATGGACAGATACGGGAAGCATGTTTTTAGTTCAGCGACTTTTTCCATGCGTTCGCTAAACTACTTGACACATTTTACACGACTACAGAGGGATCTCATCAAGGAGTTGAGAGATACCCTCCAGGGTAACACAGATGCTGCTGTTTCAGATAAGGTGACAGCACAACTTAACACCCTTACCTCCGTAGTGAACTCGTCCATGAGGCTCATCTCGTATGCGGCTGAAGGGTCGAGTAGGGCTTCAGCTTCAGCGATTGCTCTACGAAGACAATCCTGGATGCAGCTGTGCTCTTTTACGGAAGCCTTCAAGTCTTCTTTCGCCAACCCTTTGATGGTGCCACTCTTTTGGGCCCAAAGTGAAAGAGACATTAACTCTGTGTAAACAAGAGGGAAAGACTCTTACTGCTTTCGGAGTCCGTTTTCCGTTCCATCCAGACCGTACCCCAAAGGGCAACGAGGCGGAAAAATGTGGTTCCGTAGTACTCGGGGATCTTTCCAGGCCACACAGAGTGAACCCCCCCCCCCAGAGGCAGAGGGGGGGCAGATGGAAGACGCCGGCGGCAGAGGGGTCCGCAGAACCAAGGCGACAGGGATACTATCCCTGGTAAGCCTTTCCAGCACTCCTGAATGGAGGCCCGACTGTCCTGCTCTGGAGGCAGTCGGGGTCGCTGGCTTTATACCCACAGGCCTGGCAAACTCTCACCTCAGACTCCTGGGTAAAAAGCATTGTAACCAGAGGATACAAAATACCCCTTATGTCAACTCCACCCCAACAAAGAAGGTCTCCAGATGTGCCACCCGTCTGCGAGGCCAAGCAGCAATAGAAATTTCAAAGCTGCTCAAAAGAGTCATTCAGCCAGTCCCGCGGACCAAAAGGATCCGAACTTACTGAAGGTTCTTTTAGTTCGAAAAGACAGGGGACTGGAGACCCATTTTGGATCTCAGCAATCTCAATACCTTCGAAGAAGGAAAAGTTCGGATGGTCACGCTTCAATCGATCCTTCCATTTTTACAGAAGGACGACTGGATGTGCTCAATAGATCTCAAGGACGCGTACTGCCACATCAAGATGGCCAGACCGTCCAGAGATCACCTGCGCTTCCGGCTGGGAGTCAGTCATTTTCAATTTCGAGCCCTGCCCTTTGGGCTCACCTCAGCCCCCAGGGTATTCACCAAATGCATGGCAGTGGTAGCATCTCACTTGAGATGTCTAGGATTCCGGGTGTTTCCCTATCTGGATGACTGGCTCCTCACTGCCACCACCGAGCATCTCCTCATACAAGTAAGAAACTATACAGTCAACCTTTGTTCCCACCTAGGGATTTCCATAAACTTCAAAAAATCTGTCTTATTGCCCTCACAGCATATTTCATTTATCGGAGCGGACCTAGATACCCGTTTAACATTAGTAAAGCTCCCTCAATTAAGGGCTTCATCCCTCAAGGAACAGGTTCTTCTGCTGCAATGCAGGAAAGCCCCGGCCAAATTGGTATTGAAAGTTTTGGGTCTCATGGCAGCGTCCCTGATTGCGATTCCCATGGGAAGGCTGCACATGAGACTCCTCCAATGGCTACTGTTCACGCAGTGGTCGTTCCAACAGTTATCCCTAAAGTACGAGATCCTGATAACAGATTCCTGCAAACGAGACCTCTCATGGTGGGTGTCCAGCCAGGACCTCACTATGGGTCGTCCATTTGTTCTACCAAATCCGACAGCCACTATAACCACGGACGCTTCCCTGATAGGGTGGGGGGGACTTTTTCAGGGAAGAACAGTCCAAGGGGAATGGTCCAACATCGAGTACAACCTGCACATAAATGTTCTAGAAATGAGGGCGGTGTCCCTGGCGTTGCAACACTTTCAAACCCTCCTACCTCTAGGGACAGTAGCAGTTCAGACAGACAACATGTCTGTAGTCTGGCACATAAACAAACAAGGGGGAACCAGATCTTACCCATTATGCAGAGAGGCCATGAGAATTTGGCAATGGGCAGAGTCCACGGGTCGCTTTCTGATAGCAACGCACATCCCGGGGTCATCCAACGTCATTGCGGACAGGTTGAGCAGAGCCATCCTGTTACCTCACGAGTGGTCCCTCAAACTACAAGTGGCGGAGAGAATTTTCTGCAAATGGGGCCAGCCTTGCTGCGATCTATTCGCCTCCCCGATGAATACCAAATGCAGAAGCTATTTTGCCCTTCTACCCCCTCCAGGGGATGTCCCCAGGGACGCACTGATACACGATTGGCCCCCGGGTCTCCTATATGCATTCCCACCTATCCCCTTGATTCCCAGATTTCTCCAGAAAGCCATGAACCTGGAAAGGACAATTATACTCATAGCCCCATTCTGGCCTCGACAGATATGGTTCCCCTTTCTTCGAGCCCATCAAACAGAGGAACCTTGGATCCTGGACCCAGTACCAGATCTACTGACGCATTCGTCGGGAGTTCTTCACCCGTCTCTTCTATCCCTCAAACTAGCAGCTTGGCTGCTCCACTTCCCCACCTAGCCAGGTCTGATATTCTTTCTCCGGCAGTGCAGCGCATTTTGGTTGCCGCTCATAAGGCTTCCACCACAAAACTTTACAACAGTAAATGGAAACGCTTTGTGTACTGGGCATCTAATTAACACTTGGACCCCTTGGTTGCTCCTTTACATAAAATCCTAGAATTTCTTTCCATCCTTTTCCATGAAGGGGCCTCTACTTCCACATTAAGAGTGCAGTTGGCTGCCATATCCAACTTCCATGTTGGTGAGAATGGTTCTATCATGTCCCACAGGCTTTATAAAGCTTTTATGAAAGGTTCCTTCCATCTTCGACCTCCTGTCAGAGACCCTTTATTCCCATGGAATTTAAATTTGTTGTTGTCACAACTAATGTTACCACCTTTCGAACCAGCCTCTTCTTGCCCCCTGAAATTTCTGTCTTGGAAGACTCTTTTTCTTGTAGCGGTTACTTCAGCTCGGAGAGTTTCAGAGCTGCAAGCACTGTCTATTAAACCTCCTTACTTAAATTTTCACCCAGATAGAGTTTCTTTACAAACAAATCCGTCCTTCCTTCCTAAGGTATGCTCTGTCATAAATATTAATCAATCCACTGAACTCCCCACTATCTTCAAAAACCATACCAGCAAGTTGGAATATATGTTGCACAAGTTGGATGTCCACAGGCAACTCAGATTTTATTTAGACAGGACTAAAGACTACAGAAAAACAGATCAACTTTTTGTTGCGTTTGCAGATAATGTAAAGGGCATGGCAGTTGCAAAACGCACTCTTTCTAAATGGCTTACTGATTGTATAGCCTTTGTGTATTCTAAATCAAACCAGGCCTTACCCACCAAACCAAAAGGCCATTCTACTAGGTCCGTCTCCACTTCCTTGGCTCATGCAGCTCGCCTGCCTTTGGACACGATTTGTTCAGCAGCCACGTGGTCTAAACCACATACTTTCATCACTCATTATAGGGTTGACAAAGCCTCCAAAGACAGGACATCCTTTGGTTCCACTGTGCTCAGGAACGTTCTTCCATGAGTCACTCAGGGTGACGGAGCTAGGGACGCTACCCGTGTGTAAAACAAGCGAGATTGAACACTCTCACATAAAGAAGTTATGTTCTTACCATAACGTTCCATGTGGAGTGTTCATCTCTCCTTTGTTTTTACATTTCCCCCCCTTTCCCTCCCTCACGGTTTGGAAGAACGAGTAGGACTAGAGTCTGGTCCACATGTCTTTACCTCTTCCGGGTATCTTTCTTTACCCCTAGTTGGTTGTCAGTGAGATGGTGTCTCTAAATTTTTTCCTTTGTAGCAGTATGTAGCCTTAATACCTCAGGGTTATTGTTTTTTTCTGGTTTGCTTGCAAACTAGATCTGAGTAATGGCAGGGAGGATTGTGGGATATAGCCTGGTCTCGAGCTTCTCTTAGATGCAGAGCTTTGCTATGCGGCCGACTCGGAGCCGAGGATCGGCTCCAAACCCGTGTGTAAAAACAAAGGCGAGATGAACACTCCACATGGAACGTTATGGTAAGAACATAACTTCTTTTTATTACCACAATCAACAGAACATGTTAGAGGGACAGGTTTCTCACCCAGAGACTGCCCATGCTCTTGAATAGACTTCCCATACATGTCAAGCAGAGCACCTCTCTGTCCCTCTTCAAGAGAAATCTTGATGAGTGGATGGGTAATAGAAAATTCACCCCGGGTATCACTCAAGTAGCTGTACTTGATAGAGGCACTAGGAACTAACGTCGGGCAGCACGATGCCATGGCACTTTTATGGGCTAGGCTTGTAAAGGCTCCAGGGCCATTAGCCTAGTACACATCTATGAACCTATGAAAGGGAAGATATGCCTAGTTCCTGTAGAAGCAGCTCCTCAGAATGTGGTGCAAGTACATCCATAAGGGAGCATACTCTGCTTTGAGTTTTGTAACCATATTAGTCGGTGTAAAGTCTGTGCCAGCTCACTTGCACAGTTCAGAATCATACAAGTGGTTTTGTTTTACCATATGGCAAACTGCAATTACCTCAGTTGCTCTCACAATGAAGGATTCACTTGTGGCACATGGCTGCATGATCTTTGCCATCTCAAATTTAGCTGCTGCAGCTGAAGACTTTGTTGATGTTTCTCTGATCTCTGGTGTCATTTTAATTATTCGCTGTCCCACATAATTGTGAAATGTTAAGTTGTCAATCTCGCCTTCATTCTTGCTGGATGGGTTCGGAGCCGATCCTCGGCTCCGACTCGGCCTATACTATAGCTCGAGAGCTATTTTTACCGGCTCGAGGCAGCCCTATATCCCACAATAGCATGTGCTAACTCCCCAGATCTCGTTTGCCGCTTCACTGCGAGGTTGCCTTTTTTACCGGCTCAGGTCAGTAAAGGATTTTTTCAACAAGTTTCTAATTTTTTGAGGTAGTTATTAGGTTATTTTCCCTACTTTTGTTCCCTTTCGATATTATACTTAATAGTGTTTGTTTCATAAGCCCTACCCACCCCTGTAGTTAACTTTTATAATCAGGCCTACAGGCTTTAGTTTTTCTGTTTACTCACCTCTGTGTGTGTGTGTTGTTGTTTTAGTCAGCCCCCTCATCTCCCTCTTGTGTGTAAGTGAGGGAGTGTGTGTGCTGATTGAGTGACTGTCTTAGGGCAATGTCCAAAGACGTTAAGGTCTCGGGATTCAAGAAGTGTGACTCGTGCTGTCAGAAAATGTCTCTGACAGACGGTCACACTTCTTGTGTCTATTGCTTGGTTTTACACCTGCAGGACTCTTGTTCCGTTTGTCACGGATTTAGTTCAAGAGTCCTGCAGGAAAGGCATAACAAGCTTATTCTAAGGGGCTTGTTAAAGCCTGATGACTTCCCATCCAAGTCTGGCTCGGGGAAGTCATCAAAAACCGCCAAACCCTCTGCTCCAGCTTCTGAGCCGAAAGCTGGTGTTGTGGAGACAGCTCCGACCTCGGTTCCGGCTGGCTCCGAGGCGAGCAAAGTGAGTTCCGCTTCGAAACCATCATCGGAGCCGACCCCAGCGCGCAAGCGCTCTAAGTCCCCTTCTTTAGAGTCCGTCAGATCGGCTCCAAGGTCCCCCCTTCTATCGGAGCGGAGTCATAGGACTCATTCATCGAGGTCTTCCAGGCTCTCCGATCACGACATCGAGAGGGTGGTCAGTAGACTCATAAAATCTCAGGCGCTGGCCCAAATGCTTCAGAGCCCATCTCACCAGACTGTGGCTCCTTCGATACAGTTATCCATTCCTCCTCCGACTCATCTCTCGAGTTCGGAGCCGGAGTTCGTCGGAACCGTGACCTTGCCACGTCGGAGCCAATACCCCCTCATTCGGCTCCGGTGTCGTCGGCTCCGACCTCTTTATTGGTTCTGTCCATGGAGAGGTCCGCGCACCGGGACTCCATTGTCGGCTCCGAGGGGGCGAGTGGCATCGGACCCTTGTCCGACCCCGCTCTCCCTCTCAGAGCTTCGGCTCTGGTTAGTTCGGCCCCAACATCATTCTCGGAGCCTTCTCTGTCTGTTCCGGGGGTGGTTCCGGCCTCTTCGGAGCCGGGGCTACCTTTGGTGTCTGATGGGGGGAGCCTTCGAGGTGATGAGGAGTGTGCTGGACCCAGTGTCCACTCCAAGGTTAAGTTCTGTGGCTCCTCCCTCTGTAGTGCCTGTTACGGTCTCTGGCCACCCTCCTATACCCGACAGCAGAGATCCAAAGCGTAAGGTACCCACTTTGGGTGTCTCCTCCTCTTCTGAGGGTTCCCCTGAAGTTTCAGGGGAACCTCCTAGGAAAGGAAAGTGCAAGAGGAAGCACATAGACTCCCCCCGAGTCTGTCACGTCGGACACCGACTTGGATGAGTCAGAGGGTACCCCCAGATCCCCCTCTGAGGATGTCTCCTTTTCAGACATCCTGGAGATCCTAAGACAGAGGGGAAATTGGTCCAATCTCAAACCTTCCGAGGACGAGTCTGTTTACCTTGACGCCTTTGGATCTCGCCCTTCCACCTCCTGGGTGTCTCCCCCTTTCGACCCACTAATGGAGGTAGTGGCTAGAAATGCGTGGGCAGCTCCTGATTCAATGGAACCTACCCCTAGGAGGCCTTCTAAATTTATTTCTGCACCAGATGACAAATCCTTTCTCACCAAAGGTGTTTCAGTTGATGCTATGGTGGTAGTAGCAGCCACTAAGAAGGAATTAGCTGATCCTTCTGTACCTGTTCATCCTCCTAACAAAGAGTCCAGGACCATGGACAGGTATGGCAAGCGGACCTTTGCTTCAGCGACATTTTCTATGCGATCGCTGAACTATTTATGTCATTTCACCCGCCTTCAAAGAGACTTGCTCACAGAGCTTGGTGAAACGGTACAGGATCCTTCTGTTGCGGGGTTTAAGGACAAAATAAACTCTCAGCTGGCTACCCTGAACTCCATTGTTAACTCCTCCATGCGGCTAATCTCTTACGCAGCCGATGGAGCGAGTAGGGCCGCTGGCACAGGCGTTGCGTTGAGACGCCACGCTTGGATGCGACTCTGTAACTTTGCCGACCCCTTCAAGGCGTCCTTCACCAACACCCCCTTTGACGGTTCGGAATTGTTCGGGCCTCAGGTGAAGAATACCCTCACCAGATGCGAGCAAGATGGTAAGACTCTCTCTGGGAGTCCGTTTTCCACGCTTCTAGACCCTTATCCTAAAGGACAGAGGGTGGAAAGATGTGGTTCCGCAAACCACAGGAGTCGCCTGCCGACGTGGTGAATTTCCCCCTAGAGGCAGAGGGGGGAATAATAACAGACGCCGTCCCAGGGGCAGAGGGGGCCCACAAAACCAGGGTTCCAGGGAATCTTTCCCTGACCAACCCTTTCAGCATCCCTGAGAAGCTGCCCGACTGTCCGCCTTCGGAGGCAGTCGGGGGAAGATTATCTCTGTACCCGGAAGCCTGGCAATCCATCACTCAAGACATATGGGTACAGAAGATCATATCCGAGGGTTACAAAATTCCTCTCACTTTCCCACCGGTACAACCGCCAAAACCCCTACCAGACATACCACCCACACAAAGGGGTCAGGCTCAGCTAGAAATAAAAAAGCTGTTAAACAAAAGAGTCATCCAAGCAGTCCCAGCAGATCAGCTAGGATCCGGAATCTACTCCAGATTCTTTTTGGTACCAAAAAAGACAGGAGATTGGAGACCCATTTTGGACTTCAGCAGGTTAAACAACTATGTATTAAAGACAAAATTTCGGATGGTAACACTGCAGTCCATTCTACCCTTTTTGGGCAGAGACAACTGGATGTGCTCGTTAGACCTCCAGGACGCGTACTACCACATAAAAATACACAGGTGCTCCAGGAGGTTTCTCCGCTTCCGGCTGGGAGTCAGTCATTTTCAATTCAGGGCCCTGCCCTTTGGTCTCACCACAGCCCCCCCGGGTGTTCACCAAATGTTTGGCAGTGGTCACGGCTCACCTGAGACAAAAAGGATTCCAGGTGTTTCCATACTTGGACGACTGGCTCATTTCCGCTACCACCAAACAGGATCTCATAATGGCCAGGGATTATACTATCCATCTTTGCAACAGCCTGGGTATTTCTATAAATTTTGCAAAGTCCTCCTTGTCGCCTTGTCAATGTATAAACTTTATAGGCCAGATTAAACACCACAGAAATGTCTGCAACATTACCACCTCAGAGAGTGACAGACATAAGGCGGAATGTTCAGCTCCTGTTTCAGCCCAGCAGGGTCCAAGTCAAGCTAGTATTGAAAGTGTTGGGCCTCATGGCGGCGGTGATTCTTCTACTTCCATTAGCCCGCTTCCACATGAGACTCCTTCAGTGGATGCTGTTTTCTCAGTGGTCCTTTCAGCAGCTGCCAATGACCCACAACATTTTGATAACACCATCTTGCAAGAAACATCTCTCCTGGTGGATGGTTTCCCCTCAGCTTTTTCAGGGCAGACCCTTTGTTCTCCCCCCTCCAGTTGCCACTGTCACAACAGATGCCTCCCTGATCGGATGGGGGGGGCATTATCAGGGCAGGACGGTCCAGGGCACTTGGCAACAGTCAGAATGCCACCTGCACATAAATGTCCTGGAGATGAGGGCGGTGCTTTTGACGATGTTCTTCATTCCACATTGCTGCAGTCCTAACCATTGGGTAGTCCGCTGTCCAGTCGGCCCGAATACCAAAGTATATGGCTGACGTCGGTCAAGGCGCACTAGACTGACGTCAGGACGTCAGGGTACTAATGCGCATGACCGACGTCATATCCTCAGCCTTTTTTGCCGCATGGTCCGATGCAGAAGCAGTTTTGCGAGTGCAGGTTGGCGTTCTGAAATTTTCTGAAGTCGGAGTTTCAGACCGAATCAAAGTTGGCTAAGTACCCGTTGGGAATATTTTGTTTTTCTTGCCTCAGTATTTAACCGGATGTCAGAAAAAGTGAATAACTGTATTTCTTGTGGGAAACAGATACCTCATAGGGATTACCATACCTTGTGTATACCTTGTTTAGGGCCTGAGCACGACGTTGTTGGATGCGCTCTTGTGCTAAATTTAACAAACGACTATTAAGAGAAGGTTAGACTGTGCCAGGTTAGTTTTGGGAAGCGTTGTAATTATAAAATGCCGTTGGATGCTCCGGCCGCAAAAGCGCAAGGACAAAGCAGCAAAGCCTAGAGTAGAAGAACCGCAGTCCCGGACGTCGGTTCTTTAGAAGGCTCAGTGGAGCCGGAGGTTTTGCCAGGAGTTTCTTTGGAGTCTCAGGGAGAGACTTTACTGTTACAGGATGTGTCCTCTCAGGAGGTAGGCCAGCCTGAAGGGGCTTCTCAGGTGGCTATTCTTCCCTCTCTTCCTAAGGTGGTTAGAGCCTCCCTTCTGTTTCCAAGGCTTCTTTGAGAGGCAGGCCAGGTTTAACTTCAGTGGGGTTTCTCCTAGCTCTTCAGGATCTTTGCCTAAGAAACATATGCTTAAAATGGCAGAGGATTTGATTACTATGATTAGAGGTTCTATGCCCCCTCCTGATAAGAGGCCTAGGGTGGAGCCTGAGTTTGAGAGTTTTGAGCAGTGTTCCGAGGCTTCTGAGTCTTCGGCTGAAGACTTGCAGGAGTTTCCTCCTTATTCTGATTCTGATGTGGATGATTCTACTCCTTCAGCTTCTCCTCCTGAGGATTTTTCATTTTCAGAGACTCTGCATTCCATGAGGGAGCATTTTAAATGGGAAGGTCAGGATTTCTCTGATTCCAGGAAGAGGCTTAGGGACTTCTTGTTTTACCCCAGCATAGGCCTTTAGCTATACCTCCTGTTCTGAATGTGGTGGAAGATGTTTTTGCAGAGGCTTCCCTGAACCCTGATTCTTTGCCTCCTGCCCCAGTTAAACCGGATAGGTACTATAGGGTGCCTGAAGCTCATAAGTATCTTTTAAGAGTCCTAGGGCAGACCCAGAAACTGTCTCTCAGGGGCCTAAAGGTGTTAAGGCTTCTGTTGTTAAAAATCCTGTTCCTCCTGATAAAGAGGCAAGGGCTTTGGACAGATGGGGAAAGAAGGTGTATACTTCTTCCACTTTAGCCATGAGGGCGTTGAACTGCCAGTTTCACATGTTAAAATATCAAAATTATCTCCTTTCACAATTGAAGTCTAAGGTGGATGCTCTGGCGGAAGGTATTGAGTGTAAAGAGTTGCAGGATTTAGTTCATGTGTCTGAACAGGTGGGTAAGCATTCATTGCAATGTGGTTTTGATGCTGTGCAGGCCTCCTCGAGGGTGGCTGCCACTGGTTCTGTTCTTCAGGCACGCCTGGTTGAGGGATCAGAATTTAGCTGAGCATGTTAAGACAAGGATTTTGGATGCTCCTTTACAGTCTGATGTGTTTGGTTCGCCTGTGGAAGCAGTTTTAAAGAAAATGGAGGACAAGGCTAAGTCTATGCAAACTGTTAAAGATTTTTTGCAGGTGCAGCCTCCAAGTTTAGTAGAAATTGGCCTACTAAGGGATGGACATATCCTGCTTATGATTCCCAGTCTAGGGGTAGGTCTAGACGTGGTAGGGGCAGAGCTCAAGGTTCTTTTAGGCCTAGAACAGGGAGTTCACCTGCTCAGACTTCTGGTGAAGGCAGGGGTCAGTCCTTTCGTAAACAGACCCAATGACCTGCCTTTTCAGCTGCCAGTTCTCGTCTGGCAGCACCTTTGGGAGGAAGGCTGGCTCTTTTCAAAGAAAATTGGGATTTAATTACCCGAGACAGATGGGTTTTGGATATCATTCACCACGGTTACAGGTTTTATTTCCATACCTTGCCTCCTTTCAAAGGCATGCCAGACATTCCTCCTCTGCAAAGAAAAGAGGCTCACAAGCAAATTTCTCTGTTACTCCAAATAGGGGCCATTCAGCCAGTCCCTGTGCCAGAAAGGGGCCTAGGATTTTATTCTCGCCTGTTCCTAGTACCAAAGAAGGGGGACACGTGGAGACCAATTTTGGATTTGTCTATCCTCAACACTTATCTGGACATTCCCAAGTTCAAAATGTTGACGTTACAACAGCTTTTACCTCTGCTGGGCAAAGATCACTGGATGGTAACTTTAGATCTCAAGGAGGCTTACCTTCATGTGCCTATCAGACTGAGTTGCAGGAAGCATCTGCGTTTTCGAGCTGGAAATTCCCATTATCAGTTCTCTGCATTGCCCTTTGGCTTATCTACTGCCCAGAGTATTCACAAAGGTTCTGGCTCCAGTGATAGCTTACTTCAGGCTAAAGAAATTCAAATCTATCCTTACTTGGACGACTGCCTGATTCTGGCTCAAGAAAAGGAAGACCTTTACAGCATTTGGAATATGTGATAGCAGTGCTAAGATGCCTAGGGTATTCTGTGAACGAAATAAAGTCCAGTCTAGTACCCTCTCAAGACATGTGCTTTCTGGGTGTGAGACTGAATACAGCAGCCCAGATGGCCTTTTAACCCCGGACAAACAAAAGAATCTTTCCATTTACTTCCATCAACTATCTCTTCAGTCCGGCTGACTGCAAGGACAGTCCTTCAAGCCTTAGGGTTCATGGCATCTTGTATTCTGGTGCTTCCCAATGCCAAACTGCATATGAGGAAGCTGCAATGGTATCTCAAAAATGTATGGACACAGCACTGCCAGGATTTGGACACTGTCATTCAAATAATACCTTGCATTCAAAAGGAATTTTTGTGGTGGGCTCAGGAATGTCACCTAAACAAGGGACTCTCTGTGACCCGGCCAGAGGCGAGTCAGATTCTAACGACAGATGCCTCAGACATAGCTTGGGAGCTCATCTGAATGGAAAGTGGATACAAGACAAGTGGCCTGCCAGACTACAGCATCTACATATCAACATGAAGGAGATGTTAGCAGTCCAGTTTGCATTAATGGCTTTCAAGGAGTTACTTCTTCCAGCGCAGGTGTTGATTCTAACAGACAACACAACTGTCATGTGGTACATCAACAAACAAGGGGAACACATTCTTACCCTCTATGCAGGCAAGCAATGATTTTATGGGAGACTGCGCTCAGCTTGCAACTAACTCTTCAGGCAAGGTTTCTGCCGGAGCACAGAACTCCTTAGCAGATGTGTTAAGCAGGCAAATCATGGATCCCCACGAGTGGAAACTGGATCTTCATGTATTTCAGAAATTGACAGTGTCATGGGGAACTCCAGACATAGATCTGTTCTCTTCTCCACTAAACCACCAGCTGCCAAAGTTTTGCAAGGTTTCATCACACAGCTTGGAAAGTGGATGCTCTTTCTTTCAGTTGGAAACATCTTCATGTGTATGCCTTTCCACCTCTGCCTCTTCTCCCAAAGGTACTCCTAAAGGTCAGACAAGACAAGCCAAGGATGATTTTAATAGCTCCAGATTGGCCTCGGCAACACTGGTACCCATTACTGAGGAGTCTGGTAAGGAAGCCTCCATGGCCTTTACCTTTGATTCCACACCTATTGTCTCAGAGGGACGGTCATCTACTCAATGTCAAGCTTCACTCTCTTCATCTAACAGCCTGGCATATTCTGTTTTGAAACACAGCAGGTCTCAACTTCCTCAACAAGTTTTGAATGTGATTATGGAAGCCAGAAGACCTAGTACAAGGAAAGTAGCTGAAAAATGGAAGAGATTTTTATTTTGGAGTGCAGCAAAGAATTTGGAGATTTCTGAGCATAATTTGAGTGTGGCTCTTCAATATCTTACTGAGTTATTGGACAAAGGTTTGTCTTTCTCTTCCATTAAGATTCATGCTGCAGCAATTTCAGCTCACTATGATTGTGACCCACCATTGTTTTCATCCTTTGTTCAAGCAATTTCTTAGAGGGGCAAAGAATATAAGACCCCCCGTAGAGCTCCTACTCCTGCTTGGGATCTCAATTTTGTGTTGGAGAAACTTACTCTACAACCTTTTGAGCCTGCGGCTACTGCTGACTTGAAATACTTGTCATGGAAGACTGCTTTTGTTGGCCATTACTTCTGCAAGAAGGGTTTCTGAATTACAGGCCCTTGTATGTAGAGCCTTTTGATTTTCCATAAGGATAGGGTATCATTTAATCCTTCTTTTATGCCTAAGGTGGTTTCTAGTGTGGCTTTAAACCAAACTATTCATTTGCCTACTTTCTATCCACATCCCCAAAATAACCGGGTAAAGATTTTACACACTTTAGATGTACACAGGCAGTTGCGTTACTATTTAAGCAGGACTAAGGATTTTAGGCAGTCTCAGCAGTTGTTTATTTCTTTTGCTTTGAGTTCTCAGGGCAAGCCTGTGTCAAAACAAACTATTTCTAAGTGGATTGGGTTTTGCATTGCATTTTGTTATTCCCATCATGGCAAGGAGATTCCAGCTGGGATTAGGCCTCATTCCACTAGGGCTACTGCCACTTCAACAGCATTTCTAAGGGGTGGCAATTAAGGATATTTTGGAGGCAGCTACTTGGAGTTCGGTGCATACTTTCTCTAAGCATTACCACCTTCCTCTCTACTCTAAATCTAGGGCTGGTTTTGCCACAGCTATTTTGCAAGGCATGTTGACAGCTCCTGCTTCCTTATGATTTGCCAGCCTCCCTTACCTCTGCTTTGGGATTCTACCCAATGGTTAGGACTGCAGCAATGTGGAATGAAGAACATAGTACAGTTTTGTACCTACCATAAATGTAGATGTTCGAGGATCCACATTGCTGCAGTCCAATTCCCTCCTTCCCCTCTGTGTTTAGGGTGGTTGTGTGGGTGAGGTTATACTCTTGTAATTTTGTATATATTGTACATATTTTTGGTGCAGGAGTGTTTGGTGTTTTTGGTTTTGGGCCTTGTCTTTTTAGGGTCTTCTGACATCTGGGGCAAGAAAAGACTGAGGATATGACGTCGGTCATGCGCATTAGTACCCTGACGTCCTGACGTCAGTCTAGTGCGCCTTGACCAACGTCAGCCATATACTTTGGTATTCGGGCCGACTGGACAGCGGACTACCCAATGGTTAGGACTGCAGCAATGTGGATCCTCGAACATCTACATTTATGGTAGGTACAAAACTGTACTTTGCAGGCCCTTCAGAGCTCTCTTCCCACTGGGACTATAGCAATTCAAACGGACAATATGTCTGTGGTGTGGTACATAAACAAGCAGGGCGGAACAAGGTCCTACCCCCTCTGTCAAGAAGCACTCAGACTTTGGCAATGGGCGATTTCATCTCAACAGTTTCTGATAGCAACGCACATCCCCGGGAAGTCCAACGTCATAGCAGACAGATTGAGCAGAACTATCCTCATGCCTCACGAGTGGTCTCTAAATCAAGCGGTAGTAGACGGAATTTTTCGGAAGTGGGGCCAGCCTTGCTGCGACCTTTTCGCAACTCCGCAAAACAGCAAGTGCCTCGACTTCTTCACACTTTTCCCTCTACCAGGCCAGCCCCTCAGAGACGCTCTTGTTCACGTTTGGCCCCGGGGTCTTCTTTATGCCTTTCCTCCCATTCCATTGATCCCGCAACTAATGCAGAAAGCAACCGCATTGAGATCCAAAATGATCCTCATTGCCCCGTTTTGGCCTCGACAAGTTTGGTTCCCGTTCCTGCACAAATACCTACTGGAACAGCCTTGGCATCTGGAACCCCTTCTGGATCTGTTGACCCACCTCACGGGCAAGCTGCATCAGTCTCTACATTCCATCAACCTCACAGCTTGGTTGCTCCACTTGCAGCTATAGCCAGGCTTCCCCTTATTTCTCTTCCTGTTCGTGATATCATTCTGGCTTCCCATAAGTCCAATACTAGGAAGACTTATGCGAGTAAATGGAAGCGTTTTTCACACTGGGCACAAACTAGATCTTTAGATCCTTTCCATGCACCCATTCATGAGGTTCTAGACTTTCTGGCGGAGCTTTCTCATTCGGGGTCATCATCGGCCACTATCAGGGTACAATTAGCGGCCATTGCTAATTTTCACGTTGGACTCTCAGAAGCAAATATTATGTCCCACAAACTCTGTAAAGCCTTTCTCAAGGGCATTTTGTTGCTCAGACCTCCAGTTAAAGATCCACCCCCACAATGGGATTTGAATTTAGTTCTAACTTCACTAATTCTACCCCCCTTTTGAACCGGCAGCTTCTTGCTCCCTCAAACTTCTTTCTTGGAAAACACTGTTTTTAGTAGCTATAACATCTGCCAGAAGGGTATCGGAACTTCAAGCCTTGTCTGTCCGTCCTCCCTATTTGGTTTTTCATAAAGATAGGGTAACTCTCAGAATAAACCCTTCCTTTCTACCAAAAGTGTTATCGGAAGCAATTCTAAACCACTCCATTGATTTGCCCGTCTTTTTCCTAGACTATACCAACAGGGCTGAACAAAAATTACATTCATTAGATGTTCATCGCCAATTACGGTATTACCTAGACAGGACAAAACAATTCAGAAAGTCAGACCAGCTCTTCCTCTCTTATGCTGCAGGCAAGAAAGGGCTTCCAGTATCGAAAGTTACTCTTTCCAGATAGCTGACATCTATTATTACCTTGATCTATGAGTTGAGACACAGGCAACTACCCTCTAGGCCTAAAGCTCATTCAACCAGGGCACTATCAACTTCAACGGCTTTTCAAGCAAGGTTACCACTAGATGCCATATGTGCAGCAGCTACATGGGCGTCCAAACATACCTTTATTGCCCATTACAAGCTTGATCTAGCCTCCAGAAATAGAGCTGATTTTGGTTCCACTGTACTCAGGAGTCTGTTCCATTGAGCCACCCAGGACTAAGATGCTAGGGACGCTGTCCCATCCAGCAAGAATGAAGGCGAGATTGACAACTTAACATTAAGAAGTTATGTCTTACCATAACGTTCCATGTTAGTTGTCTTCTTCTCGCCTTCTTTCTTGCGTCCCTCCCTCCTGCCCCCTAGCCTGGATAGACTCGAGGTTATGAGTCCTTCCATATCTGGAGATATAATATGTTGCGTCTTTCATGGTATCCTTAGTGTTACTAGCAGGTAACCTGTACTCGTAAAAAAAAAGGATTATAATATTATTATTATAATATTACGTTTTATACTATGTCTTAGCTTCCAAATGAGATCTGGGGAGTTAGCGCATGGTATTGTGGGATATAGGGCTGCCTCGAGCCGGTAAAAATGGCTCTCGAGCTATAGTATAGGCCGAGTCGGAGCCGAGGATTGGCTCCGAACCCATCCAGCAAGAAAGAAGGCGAGAAGAAGACAACTAACATGGAACGTTATGGTAAGACATAACTTCTTATTATGTTGCACAGGATGAGCATCTAGTCACCTTGGTAATTGCGTTTGGGACAGGACACACCCATAGATAATTCTGTTCCCATGTCTTGTTATAAATGCAGAATCCTTATGATTTCTTTGGTGGCTTGGTGCTGCTTCTGGCCTTCTCCCGATCTATTATTTTTTCGTAAACTATTCTTGCAGAATACTTTACTCAGTGTATCATTTCAGTAAAACCAAAAGAGAAGTTAATACCAGTCCAGTCAGTACTATTCAGTGACCCAGCTGCAACAGTGTCTAGAAGGGTTGTGCCGTATTGTCATTGAAAATAAATACTATTACTCGCATCCTGTAACTGGATAATGTCCTGACCTTGGCCACACACACACACACACACACACACACACACACACACACACACACACACACACACACACACACACTCTCTCATTTCTGTCCATGAAAATCGTGTGAAGTACTGAGAGCCATCCAGCACAGCAGGAGGGAAGAAATCCAAGGATGTGTTGAAAACGCATGTGGTCTGTAGATTGAGGAGGACGTGCAGATTGCATGGAAGGCAAGGCATCCAAGTTGAAAAATCAGCACTGAAGACCAAGCAGTTTGATGCAACACCAACTATGCAGTGTGAGTTAGTAATGCTAACTACTGTACTACAGTATTGCGCTCCAGTTGTTGCATGCATGAACACAGCAGAAACACATGCAGGCACAGGGATGTGTACAGCTGAGAATTAAAAAGTGGAGACCAAACACTATGAGGCAGCAACACTGATTTCTACACTACAATGATACTTTATGTTTGTAACCTGCGTAAACCTGGCAGAAAGGCCTATCAAGTAGAGCCCAAACACTATGAGGCAGTAACACTAACTTCTATACCACAATGATACTTTGTACCGTGCATGAACCTGGCAGAAAGGCCTATCAACACAAGACATGCAAACCCTGCACACAAGCCGTAGCTGACAGATGTGGGGACTAACTAATATGTGCTAACCTAGTGCAAACATGTAGTCACAGGGAGGACATGTAGATTCCACATAGAAGACAGGGTAACCCAGATGAGAATGAAAAATGAAGACCAAGCACTGTGAGGCTGTAACACTAACTACTACACCACTGACTCCCTGCATTTAGTCTCCTTTTTTGTTGAGTTGTGAATGTTTCAGGTTCCTTAATATTCTTGCTGTTTTGTGGGCGGCCACAGTAGTGCAGTAGTTAGCGTTGTCGCCTCACAGCAAGAGGTTCTCCGGTTTGATTCTCGGCTGGAGTGCCTTCTGTGTGGAGTCTGCATGTCCTCCCTGTGGTCGCGTGGGTTTCCTCCGGGTGCTCCGGTTTCCTCCCACATCCCCAAAGACATGCAGTAGGTGGATTGGACACTCTAAATTGGCCCTAGGTGTGAGTGTGTGCGTGTGTATATTTTCTGTGGAAGGTTGGGTGCCGGTCTGGCAACTCGACACCGTAAAACTCAACTGCCAATCAATGAGCGGACAGATGATCCGCTGTGGCGACCCCTAACCGGGAAAAGCCGAAAGAAGAAGAATATTCTTGCTGTTTTGTGGACTTACTGTTTTGTCATGTAAGTTTGTGACAATGAAAGGGAAATTTAATAAATGTGCAGTACATCACACACAAAACAGCACTACAAATAGCACCAGTACACCTCTTCTGACCTCGAGCAGGACAGGTAACTGCAGTATGCAGCTATGCATATCTTGCCTTAGGAACACATAGCACCTTAAGTAACAGTAGTAGTATTCGTGACAAATGTTTTTGGCATTAAAGTTAAAAGCAGATAAATGTAAAATATTTTGATAACAGACTGTACACTAGAAATGCATATGGCTGGTTACTGCCTAATCATGGAATCATCCTTGGTATGTCTCAATTTAGCTTTTTCTCTTCATTAAAAGTCCCAGGACTGGCTTTTAGAAATTGTAGCACAGGGCCAGAAGTGGGGGTAGATTCTACATATACAGAAAAATGGGTATACAAACACCGTTAATACATACAATAATTAAAAGAGGGTTATGAACTTAGTTCAGTGATGTAGTACTATGTTCATAAACCTTGATTTTGTGCAGACAGTAGCATTTAGTGCATACGTATCGGGTAACCACTTTTGGAAGAAATGTGCTGCACTGTTACTGCTTGTAAATTACTGTGCACAATTCAGGCCTTTACTTTAGGAGGACGTGTGTACTGCTGCTTTCCAACACAAGTAATTAATCCCTACCCAGTAAATGCCACAGTCTGCAAAATTCTGCATATGCTACTAATATGGGATTTGCTGTAACCTTTACTGATGTATGTATTCCTCTGTCTCACCCTTTGGTTCTTAAGTACAAATAAGGAGCATTCAGCCACAGAGCACTATATGATACCAGAAGGAAGCTGTATAAACTAGGTTCTGTCTAGGCATACTTCAAGAGGCAGTTTACATACTTGTATTCTAATCACAGTCCTTAAAAGGCGCTCAACATGAGCTCATTTGGACCCATTTATCCATCCATCCATAACCCCTTTTTTCCCATTTTTGCACATGGGGTCAGGGTGTCACTTCATCAGTGACAATCATCTGCAGCCAAGGTTTACACTGCCTGGTGGCTAGGGTGTACAGAGATATATGCTGCTTTTAAAACTCTTACATGTACACACACTGATACTTCACTGCTCCTAGAATACCCCGTTAAGGAATTTACAAACTCAATAAACATAAGCATCAAGTAAAAGGACCTGAACAAATGGCAATATACATGAGATCATAATTCCAAATGCCAAGTGAGCATCAAGCATTACGACCTGAAAAATTGGCAGTGTATACATCATAATTTCCCAAACAACAAACACAAGCTTCAGGCAGTAACAAATGAACAGCATCAGGCATTATGGCTAGAAGAGGTGTCAGTGTACACACAACCACAATTCCCAAAAGCAAACATAAGCATTAGGCAATAAGAAATGAAAAGGTAGCAGTAGCCATGATTCCTAAACCGCTCTATGCTTGCTCATCCAGTAACAAATAAGAAACCACGATAAGACCTTTGTGGCATCTTATTTTTTTTTTTTACTGGTTGACAAATCATTGAATGATCATGATTTCAAAGTCATTCTAACAGTAAAAAATTGAAAAAATCACAGGTCTTCAGCTCTTTAAGCCAGTATAACTATAAGCATCAAGCAGACTATGAATGCCCAGAGTGAGATTATTTTTTATTTTTTGGCAACACAAGCATGACATTTTTCAGGACAGAACACATTCACAGTGTCAGGTTTCACTTTACTGCCTGAAAAAAATCTCGTAGTTGTAGCACTTCAAATAACACATTCAGAATCACAAATTTCTGCAACAATTACAGCAAAATATGAAAGTATTTCATGGATGCTTTGTCTGATTAAATGACTTCCTGAGAGAGTTGCACACCAGTCAGGAAAACACAGAATGAGCGAATCAAACCTTGTATGACGCACATTAATGCCTGCTAGTAGGGTTACCATCTTTGAGATGCCCAAAGAGGAATGTTTGGCAGAAACCTGATATTTTGCAGGTAAAACCATACCCACAGTCAAAGAACTAAATCTCACTAACTTGAAAGAAAAGCACACAGTCCATCCTCTCTACTACACTGATTAGAAAAAGTTATTAAATAATAGAGTCCATATTGCTTTACTGACGTATTTTAACTGTTTATTTACTTTTGTTTTAATTTATACATTGATATCCAAGTGGGTGGACTGAACTAAAGACCTTTTTCAGCCGTGACCCGGGCACAGTTGTGCAGTACTGTGTGCATCCCTAAATGTAGCTCAGCATATTGCTCTGCCCCTCCTACAATTAGATATGTTTCAGAAAATATGGTAAATTATAGTCAGTAAATATTAATAATCCTTACAGTTGCAGACATTATTACTTCATCAAATACACGTCAGTTCACTTCCTTGGTAAGTTAAGTGGCTTAAAATCTTTGTCTGCTCCTCCTAAGAATTATACTTTTTTTGTGACAATGAATCATTATAGTTAAACTGTTACAGACTTATTTCACTTGTCTTTGATGTTAATTCCATTCTCTTTTTCTATTGGCTTTCTTTTTAAAACAGTCATTCCCTAATTGGGTATTCCACATAACTTACTGATTTGTCCTTAAATTCGGAGGATAAAAAAGGCAGCTGCTGTGATTTCACTTGCCTTAGATTAGCTTATTTGCTATTAGATGGTGACATCCTGTCCCTACAGCTTACCTGGTTGATCACAACTCCTTGTGCAGTGTATACATGCATCTGTCCCTGATTTTGATCCTTCATCCTCCGTTGCCTAGGAATAATGACAGCTGCATCGTAACAACATGCTATACCATCTTCTTTCATTCTTGGTTTAGAAAAGCAAAAAAGTTCTTTAACTGTAAGTTTTTAGAAGATATTGAAAATTCATTGTGTGCCTTCATACCCAGCATTTCAACATCAGATATTGTAAGGGCGTTGTTTGTATGTTTTGCACAGTTATGCAGTGTGTGACACAAACAGTTTGCTTACTAGGACAAATCCTTCATAGCAGAAATTGCCACTGAATCAAGAATAAACCAGTCAGCCTCCTAGTTGTTGTTTTTCGGCTTTTCCCGGTTAGGGGTCGCCACAGCGGAACTCCAGTCCGCTAATGATTGGCAGTAGATTTTCACGAACGCCAAGGTGCCTGCTCAACGTTCAACCTTCAACGAAGGCACGCCCATTTACGCATGTCTTTCGAACGCCCACCCAACCGTGGGGAGGACATGCAGACTCCACACAGAAGGCACTGCCCGCACTCCAGCCGAGAATCGAACGGGAGAACCTCTTGCTGTGAGGCAGCAACGCTACCGCTGCACCACCGCGGAAGTCCCAGTCAGCCTCCTGGTATCTTCTCAAATTATGCTTATGTTGGTTGGTAGTATCTGCTGCCATGTATGAAAATTCATAGGTAATTTAAGTTTTGTTAGCTAGAACAAAATCCTAAAGGAAGATATCACAGCTTTTTATTTAATTTTTCTCCAGAACATTGGGCACTGAAGAGTTAAAGGCAACCATAGCTTGAGGGGGTTTCACATTGCATGAAGTCCTATTACCAGCAATATGGCAGACCCTTACCTGAATCCTCTAAAGGTTACACTACTAAATCTATGGCCACCTCTCAAGCCTTTTTTAGCTATTTATTTGAGGATGATGTTTATGTGGTTGCTGTGCAGGCATCTCTAAAAAAACTTTGTGAGACACTGTAAGCTGAATGTACTCGTTAGGATGAAGTCGGTCTTTGGAGCAGATAGTTTTCTTGCATGAAGAACTACAAAAAGGATAAACCTGACTGTCTGCTGTGGTTGACACAGATGAAACTCCTAATGAGTTAACTGGCTTTTATAACCTGGAGTAACCCTCACCAAAGTTATACTGTATGTTACATTGATATTTGTTCTTTTTTAAACGTGACATTGATGTTATTTCCTGGGTTTTCTCCCCTGATATAGAAACTAGACTTCTGCCAGTCTTCTCAGCAGCCACCCCCCCCCCCCGATTGCTAGACTGCTTGATTCCCTCACTATATCTTCTCTCTTCTGTTGATTAAAATATATACTGTACTAAATCTAAAGCCATCTTTGACTCTAGTACTCTCTATTTACCCCTTTACCTACCTAAAGTACTGTCTCTATTATCCCTAGCCCCTATTCATAGTTCCCACACCTCATGCTTATAGTATCTCTCCTGCCTGACTCTTATTCCTTTTAGTTCTTCTGGTCTTTACCAATCTGCTATTGCTAGTTCTCTCTGTCCCTGTGCTCTTCGTTAATATCTTCGCTACTCTCCTGCCTCCCTTGTAACTTTTCAGGGAACTGTTTCTCCTGAGCTTAAACTACTCTTTGACCTCCTACTACTAGTTAAACTGACTATCTCCCTGTATCCAGATCCACTCTCCTAGGATTGCTTCTTTCTGATTGTTCTCCACTCCTCTCCCCTGCTCTCACACTAATTGTGTCTGCCCGCTCCCCTTCCTACCCCCAATTCCCACCCACCCCCGGGGGTCCTCAACTTATACCTCACTAAACACTCCCCCTATCCTCTCAACCAATCTCCTTCCAACAAACTAAACCTCCCCCTCATCTTTTATCGCACTTCCCCCTCCACTCTATAATATCATATCCTCCCACCTTTTGACACCTAACTACAACACTATTCCTTAAAATCTACTATACCTTATCTCTTCTATCCTTCTCCCTCAAAGCACTTTAATAACCTAACGTATATTACATTCGTTCTACTTTCTATCCAATACTTACTCATTTCCTATCTTACACTGACTAATCACCTGCCTAAATTTCTATACACTTAATCTCCTTGTATCCCTTCTTCATACAGTACTACTGTGCTATCTCTACCTAACTATTCTTTCAAAACAACCTACCTTAGGCCCTCATCTCCTCACTATAATGTCTCTAACTTTAAAACCCTTTCTCATCTATTCTCTACTCTCCATTATTACTCTAGCCTCTCTTTCTCTCTCATACCATATCACCTCATTGCAATTCAAAACTTCCTATGAACAAAACCTTCACATAAAGCAAACCTTACCTTCATCTACCTTTAGCTCCCTTAAACATAGTAACATTACCTGTTCTTCCAACTATTTACTGCCAAAATATCATAGGGTTTCTCACACTACCCCCAACTCTAATAAAAGATTCCTTAATATTTGTCTCAAACTGCTTAAACTACTATCAACTCCCCATCAACTACTCCTCTTACACGGTGACATTCACCCTAATCCTGGTCCTTCTACCATTAACAATAATAACCAAAACTTTAACTCTTCTCCTCTTCCTGCATCAGGTACTAGAACTAATAATTCCCTTCTAATAGCTCATATTAACATCAGAAGTTTGAATAACAAAATCCACCATTTACATGCACTCCTTCACTTGCATTCATTTGATATATTATGTGTAACAGAAACATGGCTAAAGCCTCCACTCTAGACCAGGAAATCACACCTCCTGGCTATAACATACTTAGAAATGACCGCATAAAGAAGAAAGGAGGCGGTATAGCCATTATTTATAAATCAAACCTACAAGTTACCCAATATAATGACGTTCCATTAACAAGCCCTAAAACAGAAATCTTATCAATTAAACTACAGATAAACAACAATAAAGCAATCTATCTAATATGTATGTACCTTCCCCCTGGCAACAATACCCAAACGCTAGAAAGCCTACTTAGTCCCCTGTCCAGTCAACTACCCCAAGAAACCATAATACTTGGTGACTTCAACATTGATTGGAAAACCTGTGCAGACCATCAACCTACTAACCATATTAATCTCCATGGTTACTCTCAATTAATAACAACTACAACTAGAACACATAAACCAAATAAAAAAGAAACAATTCTGGACTGGATTCTAATTAATAATGCCCACACTTACTATACTGCAGGTACACTTCCTGACAGTATTAGTGATCACACACTTACATATGTGATCAGACAAAAACTGAATATTCCTAATATGCATAAACTTAAAAGATGCAGCTCAAAAAAATTTTTCAACCCTGATAACTTCCTTACAGAATTACAGGCATGTGACTGGTCACCTTTATCAAACCTAGAACTCAATGAAGCAGTTTCCTTTAATACAAAATTTCTGCAAATCCTGGATTATCATGCTCCATTCCACTCTATTAGGATAAAAGCCAAAACTGCCCCTTGGCTTACTAAGCAAACTAAAGAAAAAATGATCCTTAGAAATAAAACCTGGTCCAAATGGAAAGCTACCAAATCCCCATCTGACCATCTCCTCTATAAACAGTTAAGAAATTCTACCAAAAAAGACACTCTTAGAGACATTGTCTCTATCTCCACCTTCAACAAACTACACAAAATACCCCTCAAAAATTTTGGTCAGGTATAAATAACCTTCTTAAACCAGGACATTCTACTACTCCTACCCCCTCAGGATTTAACCCTAATACCTCTTCTCTGATCCCAAATGCCTTTAATAACTACTTTACAGAAGCCATTCTAACACTAGCAAACTCTCTACCAACACCTACTCCATCCTCACCTGATACCTCTCCAGCCTCTACTAATCACTTTCAAATCCAACCTGTGTCTTCTTCTATCATATATAAGCTTCTCTTAAAACTAAAACCATGCACCCCATCAGCTGACCAGCTCCCTTCTGAATACTTACAAATTGCTGCTAAAGCTATCTATCACCCAATATCTATTCTAATAAATAGGACCATCTCCGAAAGGAAAATCCCCTCAGTCTGGAAGATATCACACATAATTCCCCTTCATAAAGGAGGCCCTTCTTCCTAATTATCCAACTATCGCCCTATTGCCTTACTGTCCCCATTAGCTAAAATAATGGAAAGGTGTATACATAAACAATTTCTGAATTACCTTCTTCAAAACAACCTTCTAGCTGACTGTCAACATGGTTTTAGACCCCATCACAGTACTACCACTGCCCTTCTGTCTTTTACTGACTCTATAAATAAAAATCGAAACAGTAACCTTCTCTCATCAGCTCTATTTATAGATCTATCAAAGCTTTTGATATGGTTAACCATAATATACTCCTTGACAAACTCAACAACCTCTCTTTAAGCTCTCATACTCTACAGTGGTTTAAAAGCTATCTGGAAAATAGACAACAAGCAGTTCTATGGGAAAATAACCTCTCATCTTTACTTCCAGTAAATGTAGGGTTCCACAAGGATCTATCCTTGGACCCCTTCTTTTCTCTGTATTTATTAATGACCTATATTTGAATATACCTCAAGCTACCTGCATCCAATATGCAGATGACTCGACATTGATCTGCTCTGCCACAAATACTCCTCTCTCCAGTCCACAACCCAGACAACCTTTCATAATGTTGAAAAGTGGTTTATGCAGCATTGCCTCCTCCTTAATCCCAAAAAAACAAAGCTCCTTCTCTTTACTCCTACTAATAAATATCCTACACCTCTCTTTACTATCACCTCAAATAATTCAACCTGCATTAACCCTGATAATACCACTCGACTGTTAGGGGTAACCATTGACAACCATCTCAACTTTGATGAACAAATAAATAGTACCATTAAAGCTGTGAATAAAAAAATTGGGACACTCTATAGAATTAAACCATTCCTTACCCCAGCAGCCAGAAAAACCATTGCTCAGACCCACCTGCTCTCTACTCTTTTTTATGCTTCGACCATTGATACCACACTCTCTAAAAAGAACATCAATAAACTCTCCACATGTTATAACAGTATAGCTAGATTCATTAATGCAACTCCCTTTAGAACCCACCACTGTTATAACCTGAAACAACTAAATTGGCTAGAACTAAATAACCATCTACTTTACCAACAACTACTTATAATTCATAAAACCCTTCACTTCCCTGAAAATACTCCTAGTCTGACTAAACTTATCTCTCCATATAAGAACCTAAACACACTTCGTTCTGCCAACAAGTTTCTAGTATCCATTACTAAATCAAATAACAAAGCTGGTGATGCACTATTTTCTAATTCCATAGGTAAACACTGGAATCTAATCCCTCAAGAAATAGCGACTCTTCAGTCCACCTCTCTCTTCAAAAGACAAATCAAAGTACACCTTACTTCTCAATGGCTATGTCCCTGTACCAATCCCGATTAAAAGTATGGCTCAACACACCTTATTATTTTTTATTCCTGTCTCCTTACTGGCCCTACCTGAAGCTGTCTGGAATTGAGAGGTGAATACTAAAGTACTCCTAGATCTCTGAATAACTTAACTAGATAGATTTTGCTTCTGTTTTTAACTTGTACTTTTTTTTTTTCTTTTTTTAAACTGTGATAGTTATCCTTTCTTGTACCTTGTATAAATCTACTAAGAAAAATGTTATTATTCTCTGTTATTTTGTCCATATTGGAGCTTTTCTCCCCGGGCCTCTACTGTAAACGGATATATATCCAGCTGGACTAGCCCGGTCAACAAATGTAAAATAAATAGAATAAAATAAAAAATTGAGTTGGCAGTTTCATTCCATTATCATTGCACCCCCCCCCCCCCCCAGGGGGCTTAGGGGTCTGAGATCTGAAGGGAGGCAGTTAGATGCCAAGGATTAGGGATAATAGGGGAGGAGATAATGTACCTTGGGAAAGTTTGTGAATTGAGCTAAGTTTTGCTAATCTTGGTCACGGAGGTGATGAGGTGAAACTATTGGTGCAAATCTCTCATTGCACTAAGTACATAACATTTGCTTTTCTTTTGGGGTGAAGTCCCCTGCACTTGTGT